>NC_139026.1:73373726-73602816 GCF_964662115.1 Mustela nivalis | reverse complement strand
GGGGAAGCCTATTAAAATGTTATCATTAAAAAATAAGTTGTGATAAAGAGTCTGAGGTTAGGGGTGCCTGGGTGGCTCAGTGGGTTAAAGCCTCTGCCTTTAGCTCAGGTGATGATCCTGGGGTCCTGTGATCAAGCCCCACATCAGGCTCTCTGCTCAGTGGGGAGCCTGCCTCTCTGCCTACTTGTGATCTCTGTCTGTCAAATAAATAAATAAGATCTTAAAAAAAAGAGAGAGAGAGACTGAGGTTAAGTCTCAGAAATACCTGTGAATCAGTTTTTCTTTTCTGATGATCAATAAGTTAGTAGAGGGAGGTAGGTTTGACATCTTCTGGGTAAAGAAAGAACCCTGACCAAGTCACATGCCAGTGGAGATAACCACACCATCTCAGGAAGAAGAGGTCATGGAAGGATCTGGAGTCAGGGCCGACGAAGGGGCAGTGCCCTCCAGGCCACAGCTTTATTCCCTGGAGGGTAAGTTGTTAGGGCATCTGCTTCTGTGGTTGTCCTCATTGAGAATGGTGTTTGGTTCTCATCTGTGCTAATGATAAAGGGGAGGAGGAGAGTGGTAAATCCAAAATAACAGGTGTTCCCAGACAGTTTAGGTTTAGTTTTGAATATCTTTTTGAGAAGTAAAACAGTAGAAATCTCAAAAGCCTTGCCTCTTTTCTGTATATTTGGACAAAAGAGCATCTTATTTAGGAATTGAGTATAGTAATAACATCTCCCATTTGTTGAGTTTCTGCGGTGCTCCAGGCATTGGGCTGGGTACTTTTAACTATGATATCTCATTTAGTTCTCACAAAAACTCCACGAGGAAAATATTATTAATATTCTCACATATAATTTTGTAGATACAGTGTGAGGACCTTGACTAAGAATCTGTCATTCAGTTTCTGTAGTCATATCAATAAAACTATCATATGATCTCCCTGATATGAGGAAGTGGTGATGCAACATGGAGGCTTAAGTGGGTAGAAGAAGAATAAATGAAACAAGATGGGATTGGGAGGGAGACAAACCATAAGTGACTCTTAATCTCACAAAACTAACTGAGGGTTGCTGGGGGGAGGGGGTTTGGGAGAAGGGGGTGGGATTATGGACATTGGGGAGGGTATGTGATTTGGTGAGTGCTGTGAAGTGTGTAAACCTGGTGATTCACAGACCTGTACCCCTGGGGATAAAAATATATGTTTATAAAAAATAAAAAATTAAAAAAAAAGTCATAAAAATTAAAAATTAAAAATAAAATTAGCTTCCAATTACTTACTAATTAATAAGCAAACAAATTTATCTGTTACCATTAACACTGCTAGTAACCAGCTTGTAGATAGTTGAAGATTTTTCTTACTGAATATTTTCATAACCAAATTTCATAACCAAAAAGGTAAAAAAAAAAGCAAGCCTTTCAGGGAGTATTATGTATGCAGTATTCAGCTGTGCAGAAACCAAAATTATAACCAGATATACTTGTGCATTAATTTCTTGTTTCTTAACCACATCAGGCCTGAGCTGGGAGTATTTGCCTTATCTTTTATGCTTTTTAGTGTGTCTGGTTATCATCTTGATGTGTTAATTCCAGGTTTTAAGTCATTGGTGATCAAACTTTTACATGCATAAAAATCAGCCAGAGTGCTTGTTAAAAAGGTACATTTGTTGGCTCCTCCCCAGAGTTTGTGATTCATCAGCTCTGGGTTGGGGTGCCACAATTTCCATTTTTAACAAGCAGCACAGCTGTTTCTGAGGCAGGTAGTTCTGGGCTCTTTTTGAGAAACTCTTCCCATGTGAGAATGGGAATGAGTGGCGATGACCACTCATCGCCAGTGGTGATGACCTGGGCAGCATCCGTGGGTCAGGTGATGGTGGGATATTCATAAGGCACCTTGTTTATTTGAAACCTTTTCCTTGCCTACTTCTTGTTCCCCTCACATCTCTTGTTCTACTTGTCTTCAATCCAGGTTCCCAATGGATTCCTCTCATGCCACCATCCAATTTATTTAGGATACCAAGAAGCAATGTCTTGCTGTTTGATTGTCCAGGCTTATCCTGTCAGTGAGGCTAGAAGCTGTGTTCAGGTGTTTCACTTACAACTTGTTCCCAACAATGGGAACTTTCACTCTAAATGAAGAAATTCATTTGGGGTAATAAACTACCTGCAGGCTTTTCCAATAAGTGTGGGTTCTATTCTGTTCTATTCTTGCACTGGAGAATGCAAAACTCTGAGTGTGGATTACGGCTTGGTCACTTACAAATTGCACAAGTAAGTCTAAGCCTGTAGTCATTCAGGCTGTTAGAGAAATAGCTGTCGTATACAAAATAAGAAATAATAATATGTATATTGCGTAGTTGTTCAGATAACTCGATGTTATCATTCACTAATTTAACAACTAAGTTAACTATGTTAATGTGCTGGGAATTTTGAACTCACCCAATCCTTGTTCCCATTCACATTTTTCTCTTTGTATATGCCAAGCATCCTTATCTTTTAATTATCTAATTTCTTGCCAAACATAGTCTATATGAAATTAGCATTATAAAACTTTTTAGTAATATAAAATATATATCTCATCTATAGCTAAAAGAAACACATGTATTAATTTATGTAATTAGGTAATATTTATCAATCACCAGTGATTCATTAATTACCTAGTATTTATTAATTACATTTATTAGTTATCTAATATTTATTAATTATCTAATATTTATTACCTATGGTATACCAGGCTATCTGTAGGAATTGCAGACACAGAGTACAAACTGATATGGTCTGAATCTTCATTGACCTTACATTCTAACAGAGGTGACTGACATCTGAACAGGGAAGGTGGATAATCAGCAAGAACTAATTTCACAATTAATTATTAAAACACAGGAAGTTCTGGGAAAAATTAAAAGTGATCTATAAATAATAGAACAGGAATATCTGACCTAGTTGGTGGGATGGTAGGAGAAAAAACATTTCCTTGAGGAAATAAAATGTAAGCAAAGTTTTAAAAGGAGAATGTGAATTAACCAGGCCCAAGTTAAGGGGAGTGGGCTGGGCAAGGGAGAGGTTTCAGGGAGAAGGTTTGTGTATGTTTCCTCCAGCAAGAAGGAGCATGATACTTCTGAGGGACTTGAGGAAACTTATCTTTAGAAAGATTAGTCTCTTTGCTGGTGGGGAATGGACTGGAAGAGGAAATTTTGTGTTGGAAGGAGAACGGGGAGCTTTGACCAGAGAGGTAGCAGAGGATGTGGACTAGAGTGGTGAATAGAGAGATTATGTAGGAGCTAAAAGGGTTAAATCTTATCACTTGATTGGAGATGGCCTGCAGAGGGGAGAGAGGTGTTGAGTGGCTCATGCTCCTGGTTCCCCATATACGGTTGGACAAAGAGACCCTTCATCACAATGTAGGTGAAACTGTCTTAACATTGTACTGTTGCCCGTGAGTCAGTAGAGTAATAGCTCCTGTGACTATGCTGTACTTAGCATGGTGTCATTAAAAGAGTAGTGCTTGAAAGTCAAAGAAATCCATGTTGTAATGCTAATTCTGTCACTAACTGTCTGACTTTGGGCAAATCTCTTAACCACTTGTTGTGGATTTGATTTTATCATTTGTAAAATCTTAGATCATATAATGTCTAAAATTTCAGTTCTGACTTTTTATGGTGGTTTATGTTGGTCTAAATGAGGTTAAGTAAATTAAAATATAATTTAAACAGTGATTTTTTTTAGCATCTAATTAAGTCATGGTAACCTAGTTAGTCAAATTACAAATCCAAGCATTTTCTTCAATCCTTCCCCTTGAATCCTGCCGTGTCTGACCTAGTATCAAGTCTTGTCAATTCTACCTGTAAAACTGCAATAGTATCCTAAGTAGTCTCCTACTTTCTACTCTTGCCTTCCCAAAACCCATTCTGCATGCAGTAGCCAGAGGGATCTTTTAAAAATCTAAATTAGAGGGGTATCTGGGTGGCTCAGTTGGTTAAGAGTCTGCATTTGGCTCAGGTCATGATCCCAGGGTCCTGGGATCAAGCCCTGCATCAGGCTCCCTGCTTCCCTCTCCCTCTGCCTGCTGCTCCCCCTGCTTGTGTATGCTCTCTCTAAATAAATGAAAGACATCTTAAAAAAAAAGTAAATTAGATAATGTGACTAATGCCCAGAACTTTTTGCTGATTTCCTATCATGCTTCAAATAAAATCTGAGTTCCTTTCTTTTTCTCATGAAGCCCTTCTTCATTGGACCCTGACTGCCTCTTCTTCCTCTTCGTTTAGCACTCCTCTCTCTCACTCTTGGGCTCTTCACTAAAGTATATATATATATATATATATTTTAAATATTTTATTTACTTATTTGACAGAGAGAAATCACAAGTAGATGGAGAGGCAGGCAGAGAGAGAGAGGGAAGCAGGCTCCCCGCTGAGCAGAGAGCCCGATGCAGGACTCGATCCCAGGACCCCGAGATCATGACCCAAGCCGAAGGCAGCGGCTCAACCCACTGAGCCACCCAGGCGCCCCATATTTTTTTTTTTTTTGAACATGCCAACCTCCCTTGTGACTTAGAAAACTATTCCTTCTGACTAGAAGATGCTTCTTGGCTCTTTGAATGCTTGGTTTCTCTCTCTCATTTACTTCCCAGCCTATATGTTGCCTCTTTAGACAGATCTCTCTTAACTACCCAATCCAGTAGCTTCCAATCCAGTTGCTTCCAATCCAGTAGCTGGTCACTCTCAAGTACTTTTCCTCATTTTGGTTCTCTGAAGAGAATTTATCATCCTCTGCTGTGTGAATTGCTTATTGATTGGTTGTCTTCTCCCAGAATATAAGCTCTATGACAGAAGGAACTTTATCTCGTTGTTACCATGACCCTAGTGCAAAATAATCTTTCATATATTAGTTACACAGGAAATATTTGATAGATAAGTGAATTATTAGAGATATATCAAGAAGCAAGACAGTTCTCATACCCATGGATTTTATAATCTCACAAAGTACATACTTTTTTATACTGGCAGGGTTTATGAGTGGTCATGAAGTTAATATTTCTTAAATTCAATTTCAAAGTTCTTTCCCACCGTGTTTGCAACTTCTGTTTAGTTGTTGCCACATCAAACACATATTCAATTTTTTTTCTGAGTATTCTGATCATCCTATAAAAAGGAAATAGCTCTTAAACTAAGACACCGATGAAAATATTACTGGACTCTATTTTATTCAGACAAATAATCTATGTTCCCCAAATTTTAGTGTCGCTATTAATATATTATATTTTTTTGTACATAACAATTTTGGTAGGATGCTAAGTATTTTTTCAGTGTTAATGAAATATTAAGGCAAAGTGAGCTAAAAGATCGTGTAAGGGATTCTGATCTGTTTTGCCTCTAAACTCTTCTATGACCTCTGAGCAATTTTGTCCCTTAGTCTCTGACTTGCAAAGACTAAATAATGTAATAGAAATATCTCATTTTCAGGTTCCATAGAGGCAAAAAGATTCTTCTAGTCTCACAGCTACCCCCTAGAGATCATTGAGTAGCTGTGAAAAAATCTCTTGGCTCAGTTGCTGAGAGTCATTTATTGCACCCCTGTTCTGAGGGTAGACTACCAGCCTCGGATCCTGCAAGGGCATTGTAAGGTCTTACTTTTCTTAATGTTATTTTTCCCACCAGTCTTCCAGGATGTCTGAAATGCCTATCACAAGAATAGCTCCTTTGGGTTAAGAGGTTATCTCCAGGGAGACATGTTTAGAATGAGCTCCTTGTGTAGAGAACACATGAGCACCATTTAGCACATCTGCACTGATTGGATTATTAGAATAGGAGTTGCCTTCCAGAAGACTGGAGCTAAGGGAATGGAATATGTTATTTTCTGTTCTTTCCTTCTTTGCATCCATCCATCCTTGAAACAGTACTTTTAATGTCAACACTTCTGTGAGGCCATAGGTAGAATTTAAGAAAAAGGAACAGCCCATCTCAAGGAATTTCAGTATAGTGGAACTGATGAGACTATAAAGTTAACTAGATTACATGGGGAAAATGAAATAAACAGATTAGATTATAAGGATGGGAGTAGCTCATGCTGGCATGAAATATTGGGACCAGCTTTGTGGAGGAGGTGGCATTTCATCTGAGCTTGAATTGGGCTTTGAAGAGCGAGGAGGATTTCAGTAAACAGAGGTGGAATGATAGGGGGTAAGAATAGGAAAGGAGAGAGCTTTTTAAAATTTTTTTAAAAAATAGATTTTACTTACTTATTTGACAGAGAGAGAGGGGAGGGGGAAAGTAGGCGCAAGCGAGGGGAGCGTCAGGCAGAGGGAGAGGGAGAAGCAGGCTTTCCCACGGAGCAGGGAGCCCAATGCAGGGCTTGATCCCAGGACTCTGGGATCATGACCACAGCAGAAGGCAGCCACTTAACTGACTGAACCACCCGGGTGCCCCAGGAGAGAATTTTCCCCCTAAGAGAACAGCATAAACAAAGGCAGAGTAAATTGTGATGAAAGTTAGAATTTGAAAATATCTGAAGAGTGAGGCATTTCCTATGAATTGTTTGCAATTGCTTTATTGAGGTATAGCTGACATACAATAAACTGCAAACATTTAAAGTGTGTGATTTGATAAGTTTGTTTAATGTATACACCTGTGAAATAATCACCATAGTCTATGTAGTGAACATTATCCTTCATCCCCAAGGTTTCCTTATGCCCCTTGATAATTCTTCCCTCTGGCCCCTTTCGGCAGTCAGTGACTATCATTATAAAAATGGAATTGTACAGTTAATTCTTCTTTCTTGTTGTTAGGGGGTTTCTTTCACTTAGCATAATTATTTTGAGATTCATTTATGCTATTGTTCATTCCTTTATATAGCTGAGTTGTATTTTATTGTATGAATAAATGACAGTTGTTGTTGTTGTTTTTAAATCTAGTTACCTATTAATGAGGATTTGGGTTATTTCCAGCTTGTGGTTATTAAAAATGAAGCTGTGTGATCATTCGTGCCAAGATCTTTACATGGACACATGCTGTCATTCCTCTTGGGAAAATATCCAGAGATAGAATAGCTGGATTTTATGGTAGGTATGTACTTAACATTTTAAGAAACTGATGAACTATTCCAAAGAAGATTATCATTTTACATTCGCACTAGCAATGTATGTGAGTTTCAGTTTTTTCCACATCTTTGTCAACACTTGCTACAGCCCAGCTTTTAAATTTGAGCCATTGTAATCAATGTGTGGATTTAGTTTTGATTTTTCTAAAGACTAATGATACTGAGCATCTTTTCATGTACTTATTTGCCATCAGAATATCTGCTTTGTTGAAGTGCTATTTAAATCTTTTGCCCATTTATTAATTACTTTTTAAAAAATTGAGATTTTAAAAACATAAAAAAAAAAGATTTTATTTATTTGTCAGAGAGAGAGCAAGAGCGAGAGAGAGCACAAGCAGGGGGAGCAGCAGGCCAGGTGAGAAGCAGGCTCCCCGCTGAGCAAGGAGCTGATGCAGCACAATGATCCCAGAACCTTGGGATCATGACCTGAGTTGAAGGCAGATGCTTAACCAACTAAAGCACCCAGGCATGCCTTAAGTTGAATTTTGAGAGTGCTTTTGATACATGTCCTTTGTTGGCTATAGGACTTTAAAATATTTTCTTTCAGTGCATAGCTTGTCTTTTTATCATCTTAATAGTGTCTTTGAGGAGCAGACACTCTTGATTTTGGTAAATTCCAATTTATTAACTTCTTTTTATGGATAGTCATGTCCATATTTTTCATCATTTCTAAGAAATCTTTGCCTACTTCAAGGTCACAAAAATTATACTATTTGTTTTAGAATTTTATAATTTTTGCTCTTACTTTCAGGTCTATGGTCTGTTTTTTTTAATTTTTAATTTTTAATTTATTTTTTATTTTTTATTTTTTATAAACATGTATTTTTATCCCCAGGGGTACAGGTCTGTGCTGATTCACAGACCTATGGTCTGTTTTGAGTTTATTTTTGTATACAGTATGAGATACGGACTGAAGTTCATTTCTTTTAATGATTCATTTGTTCAAAATGTTGTACCATTTATTGAAAAGGTTATCCTTTCTACATTGAATTGCCTTTACGTCTTTCTCAAAAATCAGTTTTTCATATATGGGTAGGAATATTTATATTGTCTTTGTTCTCTTCCATTATTCTGTTTAAGCATCTTTAGTCAATAAAGGTAATTCTGAATTTTTATATCTTGAATTTCTAAGTCTTGAAATCAAATAGAGTTATTTTGTCAATTTTGTTCTTCCTTTTCAAGTTATTTTGGCTATTCTAGGCCCTTTGTATTTCCAGATTCAGTTTTTCAATTTTTGCAGAAAATCCTGCTGAAATTTTAACTGGGATTTAGTTGAATCTGCAGATCAGTTTGGGTGGAGTTGGAGCTGACATTCTAACTATGTCGAGACTTCTGATCAATGGAAATGTTTATGTACCCATTTATTTAGGTCTTTTAAAAATTTTCTCAGCAGTTTTTTGTTTGTTTGTTTTCACTGTATAGATTTTCCACATTTTTTTTGAGATTTATCCTTACTTCATGTTTTTTGTTGCTTTTGTAAATGGTATTTTTAAAAAGATTTAGAAAATTTATATATTTGAGAGAGAGGGAGAGGGAACATGAGTGGAGGGAGGGGCATATGGAGAGGGAGAAGCAGACTCCTCCCTGAGCAGGCAGCCCAACAGGGGGCTCCATCCCAGGACCCCAAGATCATGACCTGAGCCAAAAGACAGATGCTTAACTGACTAAGCCACCTAGGTACCCTGTAAATGGTATTTTTTAAGTTTCATTTTTTGATTGCTTATCGGCAAACATAAAAATTCATCAGAGTTTTGTATCTTGGCCCTTTAACCTAAAACTTAGCTCTTTTATTAGTTCTAATAGTGATTTTGTAGATATTGCCTTTTCTATAGATGACTGTATTGTCTTTGAGCAAAGACAGTCTTATTTCTTCCTTTTTTTTTTTTGATCTGGCTACCTTTTATTTTTTTTCTTGCTTTAGTAAAATGACTAGAACCTTCAGTACAATATCAAGGAGAGTAGGGAGAGCAGACATCCTTGTCTTGTCCTGATCTTAGGAGAGTATTTTCTTTTACTATTGTTATTGGCTGAATTTTATTATCCCAAAATTCATATATTGAAGTCCTAAATTGTGGTGCTTCAGACTATGACTGTATTTGGAGATAAGGCCTTTCAAGAGGAAGTTGAGTCAAAATGAGTTATGTGGATTGGCCTTAATCCAATATGACTATTGTCTTTAGAAGAGGAGGAGATTAGGACACAGATATACAGAAGTAGTAGTGAGGAAAGATCATGTGAAGACAGAAAGATTGCCGTCTAGAAGTCAAGGAGGGAGGCCTCTGAATGAAACCAATCCCACTGATACTTTGATCTTCAAGCCTCTAGCCTAGCTTCCATAACTGTTAGAAAATAAATTTCTGTTGTTGAAGCTACCCAGTCTGTGTAGCATTTTATTATAAAAGAATTATCAGACCAATACAATCATTAGGTATGATGTTAGCTATAGGTTTTTTGTAGATACCGTCAACCAGGTTTTGGAAATTCTAAGTTTTCTGAGAGTTTTTATTAGGAACATAAGATTTGTCAAAGCTTCTGAATCTTTTGAGAAGATCATATGGTTTTATTTTTTAGTTTGTTAATAGGGTGACTCGAATAGATTGCAGTAGTGACTTAATATGCCATAAAAATTTGTATGTGTAGGAATTAATGATATTTTCCAGCTTTTTTAATAGTTCAATGAAACAAAAATGCAATTAGCTACAAATCATCCTATGTAGGTTGGTAAAATTCTCTTTTAGTTTCATAAACTAAAAAGGAAGCAGTGATATTGGTTAAAAAATAGTAATACCTAAAACTGATTGTAATCTGAATCTTGAATTTACTGAAAAACTTTTACAGTTGGCTTTAAAATAGAGAGAGGGTGTTAGGAAAATGGAGAGTGTAGCAATGACAAAGTCCAAATATTTAAAATATAGTCTAGGGTTTGGTTTCTTTTGGTTAAATTTTGTCCATACATCTCTATCCACAATTCAGGTATGAAGAATGGGTAGTTTGTATAGATGATATTTAAGGAATCTCAGGAAGGTGTCTTCCTCCTCTGCAAAAGCTGCTGCACTGTTGTATTAGCAGTTCATTTCTTTGGTTTAGCATTGCCTCTTTTAAAATTAGATTCCAGGGACGCCTGGGTGGCTCAGTGGGTTAAAGCCTCTGCATTTGGCTCTGGTCGTGATCCCGGGGTCCTGGGATTGAGCCCCTCATCGGGCTCTCTGCTTGGCAGGGAGCCTGCTTCCTCCTCTCTCTCTCTCTGCCTGCCTCTCTGCCTACTTGTGATCTTGGTCTTCCAAATAAATAAATAAAAAATCTTTAAAAAAATAAATAAAATTAGATTCTATTCACAAAACCAACACTTTGGGCTGTTCAGTGTCCATACCACTTTCAATTGATTTCCTTTCTCTCAGAGCCATTTTGCTGAGATCAGAGCACTACGAAGCCAAGAATCTTATTAAATGAGTTAAAGGTGATTGTGAAGCGTGGAATAATTGCATCATGGGACATTGCCTGCTTAGAGTTTTGGTGGATGGGGAACAGGAAGGCATAAGGGCTAAAGGCAGGTCTGGGGGCTGGTGAGGAGGGAAATAAAGTGAAGTGCAGAAAGGGCAAGTAGGAGATTATTTATGGTGTTATCTAGTAAAACAAATACATATGAACACTCTTATTGCTGGCCTTGGTTCTGGACATAAGTACGAATAAGGCAGTACCTTTAAATGGGAGTAGGGATGGGAGTGGAGGTGAGAAATGGCTTGAGGGAGGAGCAAGGAGATGGATGGGAAACAAAGGGTGATCAGAAGTGCACAACTGTCACAAAAGTGCTCAAAGTTGGACAAAATCAACCTCTGAGAGAGTGGCTGGAGGAGGGAGACAATTATGAAAGCCCTGAAGAGGAGGAGACCAATGAAGAGCTCTATTACGGTTTTGATGATACCTGGATATTCCCATAGGATATTTAGTTAATAAAGAAAGATCACATTGTTTTCTGTATTCTGTGTTTGCTAGGGAAGAATCCTAAGAAAAAGAAAGATAGATTATAAGAAGAGTAGAGTAACCACCATGCAATACTTGGGGAACCAAAAAGTATGTTGGTCCCAGTCTGAGCATATGGTTAATTGAAAATTTCTTGATATGGAATAAACTTTAACTCCTTAATGATGTTTATGGCTAAACATATGTACAATGAGATAGTATAATTGAAGAGGTAAGAGAAAGAGCATTGAGGCATCCTTCAAATTCTGGTCCTACTGTATTACTTGCAGGATTTTTGGGCAAATTAACCTTTATTTACTTTGCTTTCCCCAACTGGAAAGTGGAATTAATAGATTTTTTAATGAGGATCAGTTAAGCTAAATATGCAAGGTGCTTAACAATGTCTAGCATTTATGAAAGAGAGAGAGAGAATGAATGTCAGTTTAATATAGAACATGAATTTGGAAGAAGGGGAGATCTAAATTTCAATCCTGGCTCTGCTATGTACTTACTGGCCTCAGTTGTTTTTTAATCACACAATGGATATAGTAAGCTTGTATGGTCACTATGAGAATTAAATGACATAAAATATATAATAGGCCTAATCAATTATCTAATTATTCATAGGTACGTAACTGCTCTTGCTTTATTATTATTATTTAATTTTTAATGGTCATCTCTGATCATAGTTCTTTTAGAGTAACCTTTAACAAGCTTTGCCAAGAAGGATTAAAAAAGTATTCCTATGATTAGGAATGTTTTTGTGATGTGTACATTTTAGTATTATAGGAATAGATTTTATTTTTTTTTAAGGTTTTTTATTTATTTATTTGACAGACAGCGAGATCACAAGTAGGCAGAGAGGCAGGCAGAGAGAGAGGGAGGAAGCAGGCTCCCTGCTAAGCAGAGAGCCCAATGCAGGGCTCAATCCTAGGACTCTGAGACCATGACCTGAGCCAAAGGCAGAGGCTTTAACCCACTGAGCCATCCAGGCACCCCTAGGAATAGATTTTAAAGTGTTTGTTCTTTATGTTTATCATGGGACTTCCTGCTTCAATTCCATATCTTCTGCCTTCTTTCTTTTTCTATGTAATACTCTATCCATTATTCTGGTATATTTGGCATATGCATATATTTATACATATGTACTCACTGATATAAAAATGAAAGTATTATTTTTAGAAGAATGTTTACATGAATCATAGAAGCAGCTACTTTACCACTTTTGTTTTTCTTTCTTTACTCTGTCCCCTCTATATTATATAAACTTTGTCTTTTGCTCTAAAGAATAAAGGGAAATATGCAATTACTAAAAAAAGTTTAAAGTATATTTTGTATTGTATCTCTAACAAATATGTAAGTTCATAAAACTATATGCAAATAATTTAATAAGGCAATTTAACTTGTGAAGTACTATGAAGAAAATAAAATGGATGTGGCAAGGTTAAAAAAAGTATTCTTATGAGTTTAGTGATTTTCTTTATACATCATAGACTGGGCAAAAATCAAGCCTTTTGAGAATTAAGCTATTCATTTCGAGCTGTGTTTCAAGGAAGAGAGAACTAAAAATATGATATATGGCAATATGCTTAAGAGTACGTAGCTAAAAACTAGCAATGTATTGACTAAATCTTACAAATATATTTATGTGTTTCTTTAAAAAATTTATGTGGCATCTCTAATCAGTAGGGAGAAGATGAGATAAATTTCATTAAATGATATTGGTACTGGGATAAGAAGGTAGTCTACTGGGAAAAATAAACTTGATCCATAGCTCAACTATATTCAATATAAAGTCCAAATGTATTTCAGAATAAATCTGAAATCATCAAAGTATTAGAGGAAAAAAAATATGGATAGCATTATTTTCTAGCTTTGGAATGGAGAAGGTTTTCTAACTGTGACTAAGAATTCAGAAGTCGCAAAAGAAGAGACCAACTTTTGACCACAATAAACAAACACATATTATCACAGCAAAACTATCATAAGCAAATCAAAACATGAACTGGGAGAGATGATCTGCAGTTCTCATGCATAAATGAACAATATCAGTAATATATACAGAACTTCTAGAGGTTTGTAAGAAAAAGATGATTTTTTAAAGTGAACAAAAGTATTTTTTAAAATGCACAAATAATATAGACACGTCGTGTGAAAGGAAATACAGCTGGACTTTTAAAAATGTGAAATATGTTCAAAGTCATGCATATTAAGATAGATAAATGCTAATTAAACTTATACCAAAAAAGTATTTTTTTCACCAGTCAGTTTGAAATGGTACCTTCCCTATAAAGTGCAATTTGGCATTATCTATCAAAATTATAAATGCATTTTCCTTGGACCCAGAAATCTTACTTTTGTAATTTATCCTTCAGATAAAATTGTGCACAAAGAGAATGACTTACATGCAAGTTTATTTGTTGTAACCTTGTTTTTAATAGTGAATGGTTGCAAATAACCTTTGTGTCTACCAAATGGGGTTGATTTAAAAAAATTTTTTTTTACAGATTTTATTTATTTATTTGACATACCGAGATCACAAGTAGGAAAAGAGGCAGGCAGAGAGAGAGAGATGAAAGCAAGCTCCCTGCTGAGCAGAGAGCCCGATGTAGGGCTCGATCCCAGGACACTGGGATCATGACCTGAGCCGAAGGCAGAGGCTTTAACCCACTGAGCCACCCTGGCACCCCTGATTTAAAAAACTTTTGATCCGTTCTCTAGAATACAATACAAAGTAGCTCTAAAAAAGAAAAATAAGTTTTCTATGTTCTGTAATAGAAGATTCTCCCAGATGTATTGATTTGTAAAAACAGAAAACTCTGGAACAATGTATATAATATTCTATATTTTGTATAAAACAGTGGGAAGAAAATGAATATAAATTTGCATTTGATTATAATCGTATAAAGAAACTCTGAAGAGATATGTAAGAAACTACTAAAATTGGTTACCTTTGGGGGTGGCAGGCGACAACCAGGGCAGAGAGAAACAGGAGTGGGAGTGAGACCTTTTACTGCATTGTTTTCTAATATTATTTTAATTTACAATGAGGTACATTTACTACCTGCTCAAAAATGAAATAAGATTAAATAAAATTCTTCTGTCTCTGGAATCAATAGTTACAGTCTTTCCAGGATCTTGGGACTCTACAGATAATGTTGTTTTTCTTCAAAAAATTATATCTCTTCATTTCCCATTTTATCTAATTAATTTCCCCTAAAGCCTCAAAGAACCAAATAAACCTACCGCCCAGTAGGAGAGGATGAAGTGCTCTGGTCAACCACAAGCTAACTTGGACCAATTAAAACATTTTCCTCCTGATCTCTTAATAATTCCCATTTCTTTTGTTAATTCCATTTCCCTAAAAAGCAAATAACTCAGATGGTGCTAATCTAGCATCAGTTGTAGTTATGCACACTGGACGGGCCGTTGTGCTAGAACAAGTGCTATTATAAGCCATCTTATGACAAGCTAGACAATTTCTTACATGATTATTCATTTATGATTGGAAATAGTGCTCCATGTCATGTATGAAGTTCAGGAACTGGCAAAGGCAAAAAAGATTTTCACTATAAGATATTTTACTGGAAAAGGCCAAGTGTTTGATATTTTTGGCCTACAAAGCTGATTAGCTCTGAAGAGCCAAACAACAGATTTAATTTTATCAAATTAACCAATGTTAAATGTACAGAGTTAGAAATGATTTTTTTCCTGTTTATTAATGCCTTCACTGTTACCCCCTTGTGCTTTAAAATAAAATGCAAGGTTCAACCTTATGATTGAAAGATTAGACGAGGCTTGAACCAGTAAAAATAGATTTTTTTAAAGGAAAAGTTATTTTGAGTGGAGTGCTAGCTGTACTAGACAAATTCAGTCGGGCCTCCTCTTCAGTCTTGTCAAAGCTTAGCACAGTCCAGAAGGCACTAGTGTGTATGCCAAAAAATCAGAGCAGCAGCAGTTAAAAAAAATAAGTGCACTAAGAAATATTAAATGGAAAGCCAATGCCTATAAATAAAAAGGCAAGTGAGCACTAATCAATCATAAGTAACTCTGAACAGAAAATAGGAGTTGGAAGGGTGAGAGAGATTTCACATACAACATATGAGACTAGATACAAATGATTTAATTAAACTGCATTCCTTCTACACAAGACTCAAAATCTCTAAATGTTAAGAAAAACTGGAGTATAGAAATGCAACGTCTTGCTTTGCAATCTATAGCGGATGAGTAGCAAGGCATATGCCAACAGCAGAAATAGAAGCAGTTGATGAATCCTGGGTGAGTGGAAGTGTTTCATTATCTGTATCTGTTTCTTGCTATTCATCTCAGCTTTACGGCTCTTACTAAAGGACCAAATTCTTTCCACTACGAACAATAGCAGCAGCCTCGACAAGCTTGGAATTTGGGGTAAAAATTGTTAAACAGAATATAAAACTAATTTCAATGACTATTGAATAAATTCAATCAAAAGTTAAAATAAAACATCCAATAAATTAAATAAATGTTTTGAGGGGCCAGAGAAAAAGTAAGGAAGGAGAGAGGCAGAAAGTTGGTAACTGCAAGTGTGAGGAGGGGAGAAAGATATATCTGGCTGCCTGTTGGCCAGCCACAGAAAAGAGGATGTTAACTCTGGACATTGGCTAGTTGACTTTTAAGAGCAATGTTGCCTTAGGAAATTATTTATGCTTCTCAGCAGAATTGAACCATGTCCTTCTTTTTAGAAAAGAACTTGAATCTTTAGAATAAGCGGTCCACTTAAACATTTGGATTTCAAGAAATAGGTTTAGATTGATAAAAATGCTCCGCAGGCATCTTGACATCCATGATTTTATGTCTTGAATTAATTGTAGCTAAGTCAGAAAAAAAATGAAATTATTTCCCCTTATATACATGTAAGTTTTAACATAAAACATATTTGAAATTTGGGAATTAAAATTTGATAAATTTCCCCAAACTCTTTTATCTATCTATCATCTATCATCTATCTGTCATCTATCATTTATCTATCATCTATATATTATATACAAAAAAGATACACATCTCAATACTATTGTTTGTTCTCAATTCTATGAAACTTGAGAATGTAATGATATACCAGAGATCATAATGAGTTAGTCTCTTACCACAAACATTAGAAGGTATAAATCTAAATCAATAATAAAAAACATAAATAATTTTTCCAACCTAATGAATGAAGGCCAGGATTCTGAAGGAAAAAGAGTTATTTTTAAAATCAAAGATGATTTTGATGGTAGCTCTGGTAATGGGTAGCAAAAATGGCTCATGGGAAAGGCACACATACTGCTAATAGACTGACTGAAAAGAAAAACATTATTATTGGTGTTTTTTTCCCCCTACCAGATCCAGTGATATCACTACTGCAATCTGTTATTTATGTAGAAAGGCAGTAAACAGTGGAAAGGAGAGTATCTGTTCGGGAACATCTTCTCTGAGAAGTGCTTGAAAATTAAGCATGTGATGAACATGTGAGAAGCATTTACACAGTTGGCAGCATATAAATTCTCAGAACAGTAGGGGATAAAAATGGGTTAGATAAAGAAAACTAAGGATTAGATCCACATAAACAGTTGGATGTTTGTAACATATTTATTTAACAAAAAATGGGAATATAAGCATTTACCTTAAATGAAACTCAGCCTGAAAAGAAAACTAAAAAAAAAAAAGATTTAGACAAGAAGTTTTAAGACTCTAAAATCTTATATTAGCTCATATTGTAATCTGCAACTCACAGGAGGATATGACTCTGTTTTGTCTCCATGCTTGAAAACAGTTGAACGTGTCCAGTTTATGAAGACCAGTTTTTATCAGGTTTTTCTTTGACCGCGGCACTGCTGACATTTCATAGTCCATAATCTTTGCTGTGGAAGGCTGACCTGTCCATTGTTGGATGTTTTGGTAGCATCCTGGTCTCTACTCTCTATATATCAGCAGGATCACCTAAGTCGTAATGACCAGTACTGTCTCCAGATATTGCCAAATGCCCCTTGGGTAGCAAAATCGCCCTTAGTTGAGAATCATTCATCTACACCTCTTACTAGAAAATTAAGCAAATCTTAAAGTTATAAAATAGCCTCTCAGCTGGCATATGTACTTAACTTAAAAAAAATCACTAATTTAGGTCTAAAATAAATTTGTAAGAACTGTGCCGTGATAACACCAATTAAAATATGGTTGAGAAAATTTTCTTTAGCAAAAAACAAAACAAACAACGACAACAAAAAAACCACACAACACAACAAAGCCCAAACCAGAAGGAACTCCGATGGAATCTCCCATGCTAAATGCAGTCACTCAGAACCTATCTTGATTTTCATTTGTTCCCTTTCCCTATTGATTTATAAAGGCTAAATTCTCTCTTCCTGATCTCCAGGCATAGCAAAGTGACTTCCAAGTGAGAAAGTCTTTGAGTGCTTATTTTTCCCCATGGGGAAGCTAGATTTTCACCTTCTCCTCTCACTTCCCTCTAAGGGTGATTGATACATGTTGACAGACCTGGGGGCAAGAGGATGTCATCAGGAAACCAAGCCTATTTCTTTTCCTTATTGTCTGGCAAACCTCTTTTTTTAGGAGAGTCTGAAGACTTTCTTTCTGGTCACTCTTGGTAATAATGGTTGCTCTGATCATTGTATTTTCAGTTTAGTAATTAATATGCTCAGCCCAGTGAAATAATCAGAATGTGCCATTTCATTGAGAGTTTCCGCTCTCCCCCAGCTTGTGTCCGAGCACTGGCTGCCTGTAGTTAGAAAAGCATGGCCAGCTTCTTTTCTGTTTCCCTGCCTAGAGTTTTTATTTCTCCTTCTACCCCTCACCCATTAGGCTATTTTTTTTTTTTTTCAGCCCTCTTGGAATTGTAACAGGAAAATGAGGAACCAAACAGAGAAGAAAAGGTTTTACCTCACTGGTCCTGTTGTGTCATATGAGCCCTCTGCACTTCTTTCTCTTAGGACGCTTTTTACGAGTTCTTTGGAAATCCACTCCCCTCTCCCCCACCCTGAGCCCTTGACTCTGGCCAGTTCATTGTCAACTCTTTTCTTACCCCCTAGGTATAGGAAGGGGCCGGGGGGTGTCTCTTCAACTGAATGGAAGGCAATTCCAGCCTAGCTCCTTCTTCATAGCTCACATCTGAAAAGCACAGAATACTTCAGCTTTCTTTGTCCTGACAAACCTTGGGTGGATATGGCATCCCAGTGCTGCCAGGTCTCTTCCCTCCAACAGCAGAGCAGCCAGCAAGTCACGGTCACTTTCCCTCTAGACTTTACAGGGATGAGTCAAATATCAACTCACTGTGTTCCCTGTGCTGTGGGAAAATTCACATCAAGCACTCTCAAGGACCCTAAGGAAGCCCATTCTCTAGGCTTGAGGGGAGGAGCAGGCTTATGTACCTTCAGTCAAAGAGGTTCATGGTGTACTCACAAGCTAACTTTCCTCAAAGGCATGTTCTCCAGGTTCCTACTTTCATACATGTCAAAGTATACTTTTCAAAAACTTAAGGATATTGCTTCTACAAATATGCAGTGAACACATGCCAATGATTTAGATGACTCATAAATGAATGATGAAGAGTTGGGATGGGCCATTTGAAGATAAGAGATACTGAAGTATGTAAGTATGATATGGTGGTGAAAGAAGGAAGGATGAAACAAGAAACAAAAGCTAGATGTAAAACTGGCTAATGTCCTGCAGACCAACGAAACATGACCCTCCAGGGTTATTTTTCCTAACAGGCAGATCATTTCAGCTTATCACTCTTCTACAAATTAATGTCTCATTTCACAGGTTCTGGGTCACAAGCTATAGTAAAGAGGAAAGTTACCTTTCCCTAGGCAGGCAAACTATAATCTGCAGTTCCAATGAAGCCAGATTATTTTTTTAAAAAAATGCATTCATTCATTCATTCATTCACTCATTCATTTGAGAGAGGGAGAGAGAGGGAGAGAGAGAGAGAGTGAGCGCATGAGTGGGAGAGGTAGAGGGAGAGGGGAAAAACTCAAGTAGACTCTCTGCTGAATGTGGAACCCAATGCTGGGCTTGATCTAATGACACTGAGATCACAACCTGAGCTGAAACCAAGAGTCAGATGCTCAACCGACTATGCAACCCAGGCACCTCCAGACCAATTTGTGTACATAAAATTTTACTGGAATATAGTCACTTCCATTCTTTTAAGTATTGCCTATGGTTGTGTTCACCCTGTAGTGGCAGAATTGAGTAACTGAGATACTACCACATATAGCATACAGATATACAGATATACACATATAGATAGAGACCACATATAGCTTACAAAGCCCCAAATATTTGCTCTATGGCCTTTTACAGAAAAAAAAATTGCTGACTTCTACTGTAGAGTGTCAGATAACCACTGAACAGTCTTGGTAGACCATGCATTTCTATGACTTTGAAAGGCAGGCCACACAGTCATCTTTTTCTCTAAGTCCAAATTTTGGTTAATTTTTCTTAATGTAAACTTGATATGGGTGAAGGACTAATTGTTGTAAAGCAGGGTTTTGACCGTCTTTATTATGTGCTGGTCTTGTCCCTCATTTTGGAATTTGGGAAGAGTTCTCAGCCAAAACTGATACTGAAATCGTTCCATATAGACATTTTTCCCCCCATATAGAAATTTTGTTAAAATATCATTCTAAATAACTTACCTGCTTTTGGGGATCATGATTTTGTGTTTTGTTAGGGTAAAAATTCTCATATCTTTAAAAAACATCTTCCTTTATTCTTTTTTTTCTTTTTTCGACTGGCAATCATTGGAGATTAGAGGTGGCAGAAAGAGTACCTGATTCAAAATAATTATTGAAAATAATTTAGCTTTAAAAAATAATGTAGCTTTAGTTTTGTCATTTTAGTTTTAGCTTTCACATGGAAAACTTGTGATTTGGCATTAGTTAATTACATTTAATTTGACTGAATCTACTTTTCTACTGCTTACTTTTCGACAGTTTTGTCAGATGGCAGTGATGTTTGTCGGCGAGCAGCTGAATACCGTTTTGAAGTATTTTTCTAGAGATGGGACATATTTCTCCTTAAGTCATGATGTAGTCTCTAATGATTCATTTAAACTGTTTTCCTTTTCTTAGGAAGTAGTGTGATGGTAAGGGAATTTGTGTTAGCGACTGTTGTGTTTCCCTGGTCAACTCATCTAACTGATCTGCTCTCTTTTCATAAGTATTCAATAAGGATAACAGTAAGAGATGTGGTTTCACTTCACTTACAAGGCGTTTGAGAGAATGCTGGGTGAGACAGTGCGTCATGAGCTATAGAGGCTCTGAGCCAGTGTTATTTGTATTATAATAGGTGACAGCAAAAATTTGAGAATTGTTTCAATTACATTTAACCAAATTTAGACTTATCAACATTTCTCAGGCTCTGTAGAGCTCAGTGATCATTTTCTCTGATGTACCTTCTTGGATCTCCTAGAATTGGGTTAGGAGTTGGGATCTAAGATCTTTGTCTTGCTGTATGTCTCTTTGTGGGTTCTCTAATAGATTGTCAACTCCTTAAGGATAAAGTTTTACCTTTTACAAATATATGAAATTTATGTATACTATTGATTTATGGGATAATAATTTGTATTAGATAGAAGTATAAAGAGGCAGGCCACATGGATTAGGGAGAAAGATGTCCAAATGCAAAGCAAAGATACTTGAACTTAAAAAAACTACTCCCCCACAGGGGCACCTGGGTGGCTGGGTGGGTTAAGCATCTAACTTTGGCACAGGTCATGGTCTCAGGGTCCTGGGATCAAGATGTGGGTCTGGCTCCCACTCTCAGGGAGAATGCCTGTCCTTCTCCCTCTGTCCCTTCCTGCTCATGCTCTCTCTGTCTCACTCTCAAATAAATAAAAAAAACAGTAAGTACTCCTGCACACAAAATAAAATAGAACAGAAACTTAAACACATGAAAGTCACTACAGCAGAAAGTGCTATTACAGTACTTACCAGAATTAAATGGGACTGGGGGTAGTAGTGATGGGGTGGGGTGTGGGCCAAGAGGAAGTAGGCATAGGATGAAATAACATACAAGGCTCTTATTTATTGCCTTTATGTTCATATCGAGACTTGTTTCTCTTGGCATCCTTTTATCTAATACTATTATGAATGAATGAATTCAGTATGCCACAAGGAGAGTATATGTGAAGGCTAGCACATACCACAGTTCAAGCTGTTGCTTATGGAGCTGGGAGGTTACAGTTTATTTAATTCAAGGACTGAATCTCTAGGGGAGAATTTATTCTTTGTCATTTCCAGCTTCTAGAGGCTGCTTGCTTTCCTTGGCTTATGGCTTCCTCACTTGGATGTTTGCTTCCATCATCACATCTCCTTTTCTTTTTCTTTCTTTCTTTCTTTTTTTTTTTAAAGATTTTTATTTGTTTATTTATTTACTTGACAGAGAGAGAGAGGGATCACAAGTAGGCTGATGAGAGGCAGGCAGAGAGAGAGGCAGGGAAGCAGGCTCCCCTGCTGAGCAGGGAGCCTGATGTGAGGCTTGATCCCAGGACTCTGAGATCATGACCCGAGCCAAAGGCAGAGGCCCAACCACTGAGCCACCCAGGTGCTCCCACATCTCCTTTTCTGACTCTCCCCCACATTGTGCCTCCCTCTTATAAGGACCCAGACAATCCAGGATGATCTCATCTCAAAATAGCTTAAATTAATCACATCTGTAAAGTAATTTAGAAGTTTCCAGGATTAGAACACGAATATCTTTTAGGCGTGTGGGGTGAAAGAGAGCGTTATTCCGTCTATCAGAAATATTTAGAATGTATAAATCTGTATTTCTACCACTACAAGGAAAAACATTATTAGAATTTTGGGTATATCTTTTTAGTATTTAAGGAATATGTATTTATATATCACCTATTCTTTTTAAACAATGAGATTATATTTTAATATGGTTTTAAATTTTACTTAATACTGTGTCGTAATTTTTTCTCATATTACATATCTTGTATAGCATCATTAAAAATTAAAAAAAAATTTTTTTAAAAATTTTAATTTATTTATTTGATAGAAAGAGAGATCACAAGCAGGCATAGAGACAGGTGGGGGGCGGGGGGAAGCAGGCTCCCCGTCCGAGCAGAGAGCCTGACTTGGGGATCCCAGGACGCCAGGATCATGACCCGAGCTGAAGGCAAAGGCCTTCAGGCACCCCTTGTATAGCATCACTTTAAAGTTGAATTTATAATATTCCATTGTATACATTAATTTGCTATTGATAGATATTTATTATGTAGCTAAATCTTTGTAACCCAATACCTCTGTAATTGTCTTGATTACCATGTTTTAGTGACTTCAGCAGCTCTTGGCAACGTGGGCAAGATGTCCAATACAACTAGAATCTGGGGCCAGTATATACTTCATTCAGCAATGAATGGACAAATGAGCATAGGTCAGGTGTTGTTGGCAACTCAAGAGGATCAAAGAACATGTATTTTCGTAGTTAACATTGTCTAGTTCTTGTCACTAGGCTCCATCTCCCACCCGCTGTGGACTTTGGGTGATTATAATGTGTCAGTGTTGATTCCTCACCTTTCTCATCTCTACTATTGGCCTTGGGAAACAAAGACCCCTTAGTTATACTGGTAAGTTACATAGCTTCACAACTCCTTGCTGTTTATGGTGAATCACTTTCAATTCCCTGAAAATCCCCTACAAACATATTAAAATGAATAGAAACAAAATCTGTACAAAATCTTTCTAAACTCTAGCAATTCCTGGCTTAGAAATGTAGCTGATTGGGTTCATAGAGAGTTACAGGAGACAAAACTCGTCATTATTCTTCTATAGAATAATGTTATTATTTCATGATTGTACTTTTGCAGCTAAAACAGTGCATAACATATTCTTTAGATTTTATTACTTTCAAAATTTTGTGATATACATAATAGTGGAAATCCCTGATATTTTTCTTTATTGTGGTTAGTAAGAACAAAAATGAAGTATTCTTCCATTTCCTGATGTGGTAGAGTACTAAGGAGCAGAGAGAGACCGCAGATAGAGAACATCTGGGAATTTCCCAAACCAACTTTTGATCAATGTTTTACTTTGTGGTGGTGGTTGTCATTTTCTCCACCAAATTTTCCGTATGAACTACCAATTACTATCCAAATTGTTTGGTTTGATGTTTATGTCTATTTTCATGTCCCTTTTGCTCTTTAATGCAAAACTCATAGTGATTGTCATGACTAATAAAGAGGAGAAGCCAAGGGTCTAGATAAATGGGATAAACTACCTTTGAATGATGAAGAGTTAATTTTTTTATATCAGTTTTTTTTCTTTTTTTTTAAAAGATTTTATTTATTTATCAGAGAGAGATTGGGGAGAAAGCGAGCACAGGCAAACAGAATGGCAGGCAGAGGGAGAAGCAGGCTCCCTGCTGAGCAAGAAGCCCGATGTGGGACTCGATCCCAGGACCCTGAGATCATGACCTGAGCTGAAGGCAGCTGCTTAACCAACTGAGCCACCCAGGCGTCCCTTATATCAGTTTTTTAATTTATATTTTTATTTGATTATAGTTGATATACAATGTTATGTTAGTTTCAGGTGTACAACATAGTGGTTCAACCCAAGAGTTAGTTTAAAACGTTATTTTGATGGATGGATGGAGAATAATCTGTGAAATTTAAAGAATTATGGTGCTTTTCTTTAATAACCACAAAATCTGCATTGCAATGTATAAATACTGAGTTTCATATGGTCTACCTTTAAATGGTATTCGAAACAGCATGGCCTTGTTACTTAAACTGAATCAACACAGCTGTCTTCTTGTTGCTTCCTTTGCATTTTTAGGAAAAGATACTTTTGTGAGTCAGAAGTTTTAGCCCTTGAAGGTTGTCTGACCAGACTTTAGGTATTTACTGTGAAAATTTCATCGTTCTATCTAATTGAACTTCTCAGACATTTGCAGAAGTTTGCAACTAGTTTCTTAGTATTACATAATGAATTGGGTTCATCCTAATTAGTTAGTCCAGGTTTGTTGCAGGACCTTTTATTTTGCACTCAAGTCATCTATTTATACAAAGCACACTAAGCATGTAGCACTTGGCTACATATTGCAAAGATAAAAAGAAGAATAATGTGGCTGGCAAATGAATCCTGGATCCTCATAACCAGAGGGGTTTCTGTATCCAGAATATACTCTTCGACATTGTAGGAGGGACTGGGAGGCAGTGTATTAAGGGAACACATGGATGTATGTGTCAGAAAGATATAGGTTCATATCCTGACTTTGTCATTTACAAAGTGTAGATAATACCTACATTATAGTGTGGCTGTAAGCATTATATAAAATACTAAAAACAAATTCTCAAAACAAAACTGTTATGGAGACAGTAAAAAAAAAAAATCAATAGTTCTGGGGTTTGGGGGCAGGGAGGGATGAATAGGTTGAACAGCAAGGAATACTTAGGACAGTGAAAATATCCTGTATGATACCATAATGATGGACATATGTCATTATATATTTGTCCAAACAAATGGAGTGTATACTAAGAGTGAACAGCAATGTAAACATAGACTTTGGGTGATTATGATGGGTGATCAATGTTGGTTCCTCAACTGTAATAAACATAATGCTCGGTTGTAGGAGGTTGATAATGGAGGAAGAGTACATGTGTGAGGACAGAGGTTCTATGGGAAATCTCAGTAACTTCCCCTCAATTTTGCCGTGAACCTGAAACTGCTCTAAAAACACAAAGTCTTAATAGAAAGGAACACCTCTCCTGGTTTAATGTCTGGCAATTAATCAGTCTTAAAGGTGAAAGTTAAAATTATTAGCCTAGGGCTGTTTCCTTGGGCTGTTTCCAGAATATCGCTGGTAGCTTGTACCACACTTAGACAGAAAAAAGTGTGGGTAAGACAGCTTTTCTCTGAATTATTCTACTTACCCAGTTCTGACTCTGGGCACCACATTCTTGTCATTATTTATTTTATAACACCCTTTGTGCTGGGATTAGGGGAAGCTGGATAATTGGAAGAATTTTGAAGATATTAAGAATGATTTCTTGAGAATGACTAAAAATGAACTAAGGCTTATTAGAAATTTAGCAGATTACCTGTTAATAGTGAGTTTTTCACTATTTCTCTATTTCACTATTTCTTACCCCTCACTCCCTTAAAAGGAAGCATCTATCAGGAACCTCACAGTGTGACCTTATTTGGAAAAAGGGCTTTTGTAATGTAATTAAAGTAAGGATCTTACAAGGGGATCATCCTGGATTAGGGTGGGTTTTTAAGAGAGACAGACAAGAAGACACAGGGACACAAGGAAGAAGGGTGTGTGAAGATGGAGGCAGAGATTGGGAGGAGCACCCCTAAGCCAAGGAGAATCACAGTCACCAGAGACTAGGAGAGAGGCTTGGAATGGAGTCTCCCTTAGGGTCTCCAAAAGGATCTGAAATTGTTGAATCTTGATTTTGGACTTCTGGCCCCTGAAATTGTGAGAGAACAACTGAGTCTATTGTGAAGCCACATGGTTTGTGGTTAATTTGTTATGGTAGCCTTAGGAAACTAATATGGAGTCCTGAATGGGATTTAGAAGTTTAGAAAACATTGCTAAAATTGACTTTTAGAATCAAGCCTTGTTCTTAGACTTTTGAATCGGTTCTTCTCCCTCCCAGGTAGTCTCCTAATACTATTTGCATATTGTCCTGATTGACCGCTCTGCTCCTTATTAAGTCCTGAGTTTGCCCCCACTCCCTCCAGTGCCTGCTGTTCTGCTTATGTGTTCTTTTATGCTTCAGTTGTAGCAGTTGGCCAATTCCCCGTACCCCCCCCCCCCCAGTGGGATGAGAATATAGCTTCCTGTTGGGAGATCAAGCAGGAAAGAATTAGCACCAGAGAGAAATATGGGTTCCCTGAGAATGCTCACATAACATGGTTAAATATCTATCTTGGTGTCACAGCTAAGGATCTCAATTTCAAATGGGTTTTTCAGCCACCTTCTTTTGAGTTATGCTTGCTCTGTATTCATCCAGTTCTGGTTATACGTGGCTGTTCTGCAGAGGGAGCCACTTGAGTAGTCAAGGGCTATGCATTCCCAAGGGGTCAGGGGTGACTTCCCTAGAGCCAGAGCATCAGCAATGACTTAGGGAGGGAGCCAGTGAATGGCAGGAGAGCAAAGGAGGGTGAATAAATTTGGGTGGTGATAGGAGAATAAATGGAGGGTGGTGGTGGAGGAAGATTGGAGGAACGTGTACCTATAATTAACACACACATATTTTCAAGAGTAGTATGGCAAGGGGCGCCTGGGTGGCTCAGCCGGTTAAGCATCTGCCTTCTGGTCAGGTCATGATCCCAGGGTCCTGGGATGATGTCCCCGGGAGTTGAGCTGGGCTCCCTGCTCAACAGGGTGTCTGCTTCTCCCTCTCCCTCTGCTCCTCTGCTCATGCTCTCTCTATCAAATAAATAAATAAAATATTTTAAAAAAAGTAAGGATAATAATGCAAAAGACATTTCCACTCAGACTCTAAAGTTGTCTTTTTGACTTAATGTTTCCTTCAAGGCAGGAATATTTATTTAACAAAACATATAGCACTCACTATACACTAAGCACAATTCTAAGTGTTCTATAGAAATTAAGTCATTTAATTGTCAAAGAAATGTGAAAGTTAGGTTCTATTATCATCTTCATTGTACTGATAAGGAGGCTGAGGCATAGAGGCATTAAATAACTTGCCCAGATTCACATAGCTAACATGTGACTGAGACGGAAAAGTTAGGATCGCCAGATGAAATACAGGACATTGGATTAAATCTGAATTTTGGATAAAGGACAAATATGTTTTAAGGATAAGGTATGTCCCAGTGTTGCAAGGGACATACTTAAACTAAAAATATCTTTATCTGAAACTCAGATGTGGCTGAATTTCTTATAGCTTTATTGCTAAATCTAGCAACCCTACACGCAGGGATGGTTTGCTCTTAAGTACTACCCTGCACTATATCCTAATCAGAAAGAAAAGAATCTGTGGGAAAGGAGGATGAAATGCCATCCAGCATGATTAGCCCTTGGTTCTGAGGTTCTGTTCCTAGATGCAAAATTTGGGATAGTTGGTACGGTATATAATACGCATATTTATCTTTTGGCTCAAACAAGGCTATTATTGTATATTATCATACAAGTGGGCTTGTGCTGATTTCAAGTAATCCTTTTCCCCTCAATTTATTCATATGAGATCAAATATACAATTACATATGCAACTGCACTTCTTCAGAGCTTTTGCCACAGAGGCACTCAGGGTTTCCATATCTAACCTTTAATGTCAGTTTGACTTTAGTTAATACTAAATAATCACTCCTTATTCTTATTTAAAGCCCAAATTAATTAAAATGTATGTTTCTACAATGAGTATTGTTTCTAGATTTTTTTTTCAAATTCCCAATATAAATAGCTTTTTATGTAGATAATTAAAACCATCTGCTTCCTGGTAGCTCAAGTATGTTTACAGCAGCCCCTTTTTATTTGGGGAATTAAACTACCATAAGTTTTTACTTTAGTGGATGAAATATCACAAAAAATGCTCATGGCAGTATTATTCCTTGAAAAGAAATGGAGACTATTAAATATTATTGGAAAAAATTGCTTTGTGTTAACTCAAAAGGCCTTAGAGTTCTGCATTTTTTTAGGTACATATATTTGAGTTTGTTCCATCAGAAAATCTAAATGCATAAATAAAGTTTCTAATAAAACATAGCATTCAAATAATGAAAGCCCTCAAATCATTTTATAACTATTACTCTAGTAAAATTTCTCTTGAGTCATTAAAGATAAGGTATCTCCAGTAACACAGAAATTTGGTGATTTTACGAGATATAAAATGACCAAATGAATTGAGTAAATTGGACAAAGCTATACACAAAAAAGCCAAAAGTGAGGTAATGAAGAAAGTTAAAATAAATGTTTTCAATTTCTGATTCTGATCAAGCCCTTATCTCCCTCTTTTGTGGCTTAGAAAGTATATGTAAATGAATGCTCAATAATATATTTAGGATGTTTAAATTCTTTTATAGTTCCATATTTTCAAATTGAAAAAAATGCTTGAAAAACTCCAGTCATATAATTTGCCATCATGGTGATGTCTTTAAATGCTGATCACATTTATTAGAAAAAAAGAGACCACCTTGTTAAAATGGGTGCCAAAGTTTGGTAATTAAGTTGTTCCACTCAACTGGGACTTTTGTTCTTTTGTTCATTTCAGTAAATTCTGTATCACAAAGATTAAGCTACTTGACCCTCTTGATACTTGGATACTTTAAAGAAAATATTTTTGAAAGAGAAATGATACTTGTTTCATAGGAAAGCATATAATATGCCTTCTCGAAAATTATTCAAGAAAGCAGAGTGAAATTATGATCTAGGGATTGCTATCAAGGTTTGTTATCTGCCTAATTACCAAATTTTGATTAAATTTCCAAACTTTTACGTTTTTATAGCTGGGTGTGGCATGGGAAATGCTTTTATTTGAATTAAATCTTGAGGAATGTATTGTACCTGTGAGATTAAATTCTTGTTTTCTTGCTCTAGTCTGTGTAGGGATCTGGTAAGCTTAGTGAGGCCTACCTATTACCTATTTTAGGGACTGATCCTGTTTTAAGTGTCTTTTTTCTCTTCTTCTTAACTTCTTAACTTAATTCTGCCAAGAACTTGCTGCTAGCTCTGTACACGTCTCCCATCCCTCCTGTGTCCCTCAGTGTCTCCAAGTCCTCAAACAGGCCTGCCTACACCCCATGCTCTCTGCCTTTTCACATTTCAGTCCCTCCCTTTCCTTCTGCTTCTACTCCATGCCCACTTCCCATCGACAGGAAACACTTGCATTTCGATAGGGGCCTTCAGGACCTTCATTCAGTATCTTTTGTCAAGATGGGCAAGGGTAGCGGCATGGATTGAGTGCTGATGCTGTGAAGGGCGTTATGTTTTAAATACTCAGTTCCGTTTGTTTGTGTCCTTTGTTTATTTAATTTTTTAAAGTAATCTCTACACCCAACATGGAGGCCCAAACTCAGGATCCTAAGATCCAGAGTCCCATCAACTCTACCAGCTGATCCAGCCCGGCACCCTTACTCGGCTGTGTTTAAATCTCACCATGACCTGATAAAATAGAAGTTACCGACCTCATCGTACAAATGAGCAACTAGAAGCCACCAAACTTAAATGAATTATCAATGGAACAACAAATAATAATTCCGATATTTAATAAAGAAGTCTAACAGAGAAGTCCATAATTTCCTGGATATACCATGAATAAGGCATTGGTAGAAGACCAAGGGGTGAGTTCATTTTGGTGTACCTCACCCTGCATAGATGGCTCTCTTCATTGTGAAAAGGTTTTGTCAACTTCATCATATTATGACATTGTCATATATGTCATTGTCATAGCTGTTCAGGAAAATTTCAAGAAGATGTTAGTTTTTAGCAAACTTTTTTTTTTTTTTTTTTTAAGTAGGCTCCATACCCAGCATGTAGAGAGCCCAAAGTGGGGCTTAAACTCATGACCCTGAAATCAAGGGCTGAGCTGAGATCAAGAGTTGGATGCTCAACTGACCGAGCCACCCAGGTGCCCCTTCACCAAACATATTACTGATTAGATAGGCAAACCTATAGCTGGGGCAGCCCATCCCAGACCTGTGGATTCTTGATACGTCAGAAGTGATTGGATTGCTCAGACAGAATATTCTTCTTCAGAAAAACATATTCCTCAGTGTGTTCAGTGAAAAAAAAAAATCTTGGTATTTATTTGAATTTCATTTTAATGACAATTTTTAATGAAATGGGGAAAAATCTTTGAAGTTAACTCTACCACACAGATGTATGTTAACTTGGCAACTAGAAGATACTGGTTGAAAATTTTAGACTTGAAACTGTATTTTTCTTTTTATTCATGAGGAAAATTTTGTCTTCACAGAAAGAATCATAATCTGGGTAAAGTGAATGAATATAAAGTTTACTTTCATTTTGAAGAGTGACTGACAAGGTGATTTATTAACCTGCTTTTTTTTTCTCCAAGACTGACCACTATCAATTAACAATATTGTTGTCAGTGCTATTAATAATATTGCTGTTGGGACACCTGAGTGGTTCAATTGGTTCAGCATCAGACTCTTGATTTTGGATCAGGTCATGATCTCAGGGTTGTGGGATAGAGCCCTGCGTGGGGACTCTGTTCCAGGCATGGAATCTGCTTGGGATTCTCTCTCCTAATCGCTCTCTCTCTGCCCCTCCCCTCTCCAACCTTTCTTCCTCTTTCTCTATAAGAAAATTAAAAAAAAAAAATAAAAATTAAAAAAAATGTTCTGTTAATAAAATTAGAACATTGAATGAGAAGATTTGATTATGGGATTTTGGATGAGATTTGATTATTTGATTATCATGAGTCATGTACACCAGAACCCCACTGCTTTACTGGGGGGATTTCCCACTTTAAGAATCTTGGTGGAAGGTGTATTCCACCTCCTACTATGGAGTCAGAATTGCCACTTGCTGCTTTCTCATCTTCCTTCGCTGCTAAGGTACAGGAGAATTGACATTTGGATACACTTGTTTTGAACATTGAATTGGGAGCAGCTGATGCAATGAAGCAGGGACCACAGAGAATTCATTCTGATGGTGGCGGCAGAAAATGCAGTGATGCCAAGGTCCAGGGTACTGTGGCAAATATCAGTTGTGCATCTGTGCCTCACTAGACTAGTTTGTGAGGTCACTCTGGCTATATTCCTCGAAATCGTATTTCTTTCCCTGTTCCAAAATGTCCTTTTTATGGCAATTCTGTGAGCTACTCAGGATCTTTTCAAAGATATACCTCATCTAGGGTGTGCTTGTAACTGAGATTGCAATGCACTCTGTTGATACGTGAGAATTTCAGTATTAAGAATAAGAGTACCATGATTAACAGTGTCATTAAAAAAGTACTTAAATACCTTGCTGATGATCATACTGAGAAGATAGAAAAGACAGAAAAGACTGATTGTTAAATCTCACCCATGTTCAAACTGTTGTGTGTTATTTGTCCCCTCAGAAAAAATATACACAATAAAATAACCATTAATATCTTGAAAACATAGTACTATACTGTCTTTGGCCACATTCTTGGTAACCCTGCTTCAGACTGCTTTTTTTTATACTGATATCATTTGGAAAACAGCTAAGCAGTTGCTTTTAGTCTAAGTCTGAGTTTACAAAGTTTTACAGCACCGAGAGAGAAAAGATATTTCCTAGGTGCTTTTAAATTAATTAATTTTGGAACAATGGGTAGAACATTATGCTTTTTTGGTTATGTTTTTTCCTATCTGTGGAACAAATGAGTTGTACTAAAACAGGTAAGATTCAGTCAACTCTAAAACTATGATTCTGACATATATGCATTGTGTGTGTGTGTATGTGTATGTGTGTACAATCATCTATTCTAAACGGACTTTCAACATGAAGAAGAATGTATGCTCTAAAAAGAACTTAGGAAGAGAGATTTCTCTTTTTAGAAAGGAAGATAAAGAAGTAGAATAAGGAAATAAGTTTAGATTTTTAAGAGCTGTTTAGTGGAGAGCCATCCTATTGGGACCCTCATGTAGTTTACTTGGCTCAGGTGGTTAAATGGACGAAGTTGTGAACAATCAAAATTTATTACAAATTGTTTTCGATGCTTTCTAAGGGTACTTATAATTTTTACTAGTTACAAAAAATAATGTTCATTTTAAATCATTTTTATAAGAACCTTTGTTTTCCTCAAGGAGAATGAAACTCAGACAGTAGATTTCCCTTTTTCCTGTGGCCACCGAGATCTCAGAGCCAAATCTGAGCCTTCATTATTGAAACTATAGAATTCATTATCTATGTCTTATCCTATCTAATCCACACCAGCCCAACACATCTTTTTTCTTTTTATTTTTAAGATTTTATTTACTTATTTGACAGATCACAAATAGGCAGAGATGCAGACAGAGAGAGAGGGCGGAAGCAGGCTCCCCGCTGAGCAGAGAGCCCGATACAGGGCTTGATCCCAGGACCCCAAGATCATGACCTGATCTAAGGCAGAGGCTTAATGCACTTAGCCACCCAGGAGCCCCCAGGCCAACACATTTGGCCCTTTGTTGTATTCGTTTTTGTTGATCCTGTATTTTAATTTATGAATTACCATTTTCTATTATATATTTAAAAAACAAACTATCTTATTTTCTTTATGACATTAGGGAAAACCTTGAAGGGTGCAGGCTTAACTGAAATTGGCAATTATTAGCTTAATTTAAGTTCTTTATTAGCTTATCAAAATGGGGACAATACAGATAATTCAGTGAGCAATGAAAGCAGTGGTCTATACCTAGAACTACATCTATCTGAAGGAAGTCATGCACCATGAAAGAAAAAGACCTGGAATGGGATCGGGATACATTTTTCTCTTGATTCTTCCACTGGCTCTGGAAAGGGATGGCCTTTGTTTTTCCACATTTATAAAGTAAAGGCGTTAGACTTAATATCCTCCACAATTCATGCTGGCTGAAAGTCACTGACTGTGCAGTGGAACTGAGTTGCTTTCTTTCCCTCTGCACCTCACCTGAGAGACATAGAGGAAAGGGGGTAGTCTTGGCAAGACCTCAGTGGATGAGGAAATCGGTAGTTTGGGTTGATTTTGAAGTCTTTATTTATTAATTGATTTATTTTTTTAAGTATCTAGGAGGGATAGTTTGTGAACTCCAGATTTATTTCCCTTTTTCCTTTCTCTTTAACAAAAGAAATTTAAGTTTGCAAGAATGAAGATGGTGACAGCAGCCTGGGCTTTAACTTTTGAACACTTTCCAGTTTTATGTCTTATTAAGCAATATTGTAAGTAATATGCACATATTTCAATAAAATACATGAAAAACTTTGCACATTGTTAAGACATTTTTCACAGTGTGTTTTGTCAATTCTGAAAGTCTGTGAGAATCTGGCAAACTTCCAGGAAGTGGGGGTAATATGGGAGGACACTAAAAATGAAGAATATCTGATTAGGTGATGGTAGTGATAGGAAGGTTTAGGGAGCATGTTAAAATAAAATATCAAGAACACCAGCATGCATTTCATTTAAAACATATGTCTCGGGATCCTTCAGACTGCTTTTTTTATTTTAAAGAAAAAGGGATGTATGTGAAACAAGTATATTGATATTCATGGCAAAAGATATCTTATTGCAGAATACTGAGATTAAAAATGTTCTTTAAATCCAACATTGAGGTATAGTTTAAAGATGTGTCAAGAAATTCCGATTATAAGATATAAAATTACTTAGAACTTGTTCCATGACATACATTATAAAAATCTTACTGTCATATACACAGTGAAGTATATCGTTTGTGATAAAAATAGCCACATAAGTTGCACTGAAGCAAATTTTCTTCAATGTTAAGGTTATGGGAGAGCTTTATAAAAAAATGTATACAGGACAGCATTGTAGGGGAAATGTTCCTGGGGGTTTATGGTAGAGCGACACTGTTCATAGTTATGCAACATTCTTCCCATGTCATGCAAACTCAGTGTTCTATTTGATTCAGGGATATTTAAGAAAAGCGTGTCTTGGGCAATCTACCTAAGCCTTGCTTTCCTAACCTGTAAAATGGAGTAACCACCAGCCCCTTACTCATCATAGCATAGAGAGAATAGGTAAGTTAAAAATAAAAAACACTTATTATGGGAGCTGGCTTATAGAAAGCTCCAGTGGATGCCAGCCACTTGTGTTCTTGCCTTATTCTCATTAAAGGAAAAAAAAAAAAGAGTGAATTCAAATTTTGGTTTAGTTAGGATACAGTTGTTTCAGGTTTGACTGTCATTTTCATACCAGTAACGAATGCTGTCTTTCTTTAAAAAAAAGAAAAAAAAAAAGGATTTCTGCTGACATTAAAAGGATGGATCAAAGTATTAGTATTTATTCAGAAATAATAATGACGTTGAAGCCACACCATGATGATTGACTCCATGTTGCCAGCTGTGTGTTTGCAAGCTAACGATCTTCTTTTCTACAAAGCCTATACATTAAGCAATAGCTTTCAAGGCTAGATAATCAGAGAAGCCAAAGGTGGATAATGCCTATTTGTTTTTCTTTTCTTTTTTTTTTTTTTTTGGAATCTAACTTTTTATTTTTTATAAACATATATTTTTATCCCCAGGGGTACAGGTCTGTGAATCACCAGGTTTACACACTTCACAGCACTCACCAAAGCACATACTCTCCCCAATGTCCATAGCCTATTTGTTTTTCTATATTAAATTATTTCTGAAGAAATTACATGAATGTGCTTTGGTCTCAAGGAACACAAGTGCTCAGATTTATGTAATGACAGATCATCCATAGTTAGGTTTTGGAATGATAACATTTTCTTCCCATTACCTGACTCTTCTCTATATAAAAACTTCCATACAGATTTATAAATTTAGTCCCTCCTTTTCACATGATTGTTAAATGGTTTAAAAATCCATATCATCATATTGGTAGAAATAGCTGGATGGAAATACATTTCTTATGTCTTGATGGAGAAGTGTCTAAAAGAAATAGCAGGGGAGCCTGTGTGGCTCAGTCTGGTTGAGTACCTGCTTTTGGCTCAGGTCATGATCTCAGAGTCCTGGGATCGAGTCCCACATTGGGCTCCCTGCTCAGCAGGGAGTCTACGCCTCCCTCTGTCCCTCCCCTGCTCGTGCTCTCTCTCTCAAATAAATAAATAAAATCTTAAAAAAAAAAAAGAAATAGCAGTAATCATGAAGAGAACACTTGATAGTTTTATCATTTGAAAAATTTTAAACTTTTAAGAGTTTTAGGCATAAAGTAGCTTAGATGTATATATTATTGATAAATAATATGTATTTAGTAATCATGTTCAATATATGATGTATATTATACATAAATAGAAATCTTCCTAGATTTCTAGTGTAATGTCTAAAAGAAAAGACAAATATCAAACACATTGTATTAATGCTGGAAAAACTGGAAAGGTGAAAAACATATGCCATGACTTTGAGAAAAGTTTATAAGAGAAGGATGGAACCTGGGTAAAGAGCAAGGAGGGTGAGTTGTGACCCACTGCACATGAAGGAATAGTACTTTGGGAACGAGTTGCAGAAATGTTGCCACATCCCATCAGAATTCCTAACTCTGTGCGGTTGGTGAGATAAGGAAGAATAGGGGCACTTGTTCCGGGGTTGGGGGCGCTGTGGGTGGGTAAACTGAACACTGGCTTGTCTCTATGTTCTTCTGTATAATTAGTTTATAAGCCATGCATTTCATTATATAAATTTTCTCTGGCCATCCCCTCCATTATTCCATGGAAACAGCTTTCATGAAGTCATTAAGGGCTTTCATGTAGGTAAACCCAAAGATACTTTTTAAGTTTCCATCTTACTTGTCTTTTGATCATCTTCTTCTTGAAATATTATTTTTTTCTTGTATAATGAAACTACACTTTCAAACTTTCTGCCTCTGTGACCATTCTTTCTTGGGGTCCTTTGTGTCTTAGTATCATCTTTAATATATATTAGACATTTAATGTTTTAAAACTCTGTAAAAGGAAAAAAAAAAAAAACCTCTGTAAAAGGGAAGCCACGGCCAGTAGAAAAAGTGGATAGAAACTTAGGAATATCTCATGTATGTAGGACAACTAAGGGCTCAGATCCTTCAGAGGTGATGTTTGCCTCACCACTCAGGCAAAACCTCCAGCCTGCTCAGGGGCTGGCCAGGATCCTTGGGAAACATGGAATAAGTAATAGAAGAAAGCTTTGGTAGCATGTATTCTTCACTGCTTCCTCCCTCTTACCCTTTGCTCCTTGATTTTGAACTCAACTGCCTGACTTGCTTTTGCTTTTTCCAGTAAAATGAGGTAAAGGTGGTGATGTGCCACTTCTAAGACTAAGCCTTGAGATATTTCACAAGTTTCCACTTGGGCTCTTGGACCTTGGTCATAGACATGCAAAGAACATGTTTGGGTTTGTCTGCTAGCCACATGGAGCATTGCCGCCTCCAGCCAAAATTAGCCACAAACATGTAAATGATCCCAACTGAGAGCTGCAAAACTGCCCTGTTGAGATCAGCCTAGACCAGCTGACCTTAGTGACCGAGACTCCTGGAACAAATATGTGCTGCTGATATTTTGTGATTGCTTGTTATACAGGATTATTGTGAACATAGTCAACTGATACAGAGTTCATAAATACCAACATGGACTTGGGAAGAGAAATTAGAAGTAGTGTCTGTCCGTATTTTCTTTGCTGGCTCATGTATATATTTTGACTCATTTTCTCATTGCTGATTCCCATGTATGTATATAGTATATTTTGATGGTAGCAAATTAATGTAGTAATTTGGCCCATAATTTACAAAATATAAAGTTGGAATTGAGATGAAGCTGAAGGGAGATGAAATTTCATTCAAAGAACCTGAATTTGGAGGTAGGTGCAGAAACTGATAATTCTTTAGAATGGCCCCATTTTAGGGCAAAGAGTGAGGGGATTTTCTCATATGAGGGTAGTTGTTTAACATTAGTTGATAGTATTTTGTTGTTGTAGTGGGTGCTATTAAGTTTAAACCTGGAAGAAGGTTGTAGCTGATGTTGGAAATTCAAAGAATAGGTGATGGTAGAAATTTGTTTGGACTTTCTGGCTGGCAAATCACTTTTAGAAAACCCTTCTGATATTTGGGAAATTTCTTATCTTACAAGTTCTGTCTTTCCAAGATTTAAGCTTACTTTCTAAGTCTTATTTGTCATTGGGGGCATTGCCATATGTCCACATATCATGGGCCACCCAGTTACCAAGCATCCTGAGGTAGTCATCATGAACTGGGTATTCATGATCCACCAACCCATAAGGTTGTGTGCGAACACTAGAATTCCATTGTCAAATGGAAGTGGTATGTACGGCTGTACTTGAACAAGGCCTTGAGAGCACTAATAAGTGTTGAAATTCGATTTTCTTCTTTTTTGCTACATTTTTTTGGTCCCATACTGTGGCTTCATAAAGAGTTTTCTATACACAATTGACTGAAGAAGAAAAAACTCAGGGCTTTTTAATGGATGGTTGTGTATAACATGCAGGCATCAACTGAAAATGTAAAGATGCCACATGAATACCTCACTACGGGTGCAGTCCTGCTGGTCAGTGGTGAAGGAAAGCCCTCCCAGTGGCAGAACTTGGAGCAGTACACTTTGTTGCTCATTTTATTTGGAAGGAGAAATGGCCAGATGTGTGATTGGATACCAACTCATGAGCTGTAGCCACTTGTTTGGTTGAATGGTCAGGGACTTAGAAGGAATATGATTAGAAAAGTGATTACAAGGAGATCTGTGATGAGGTATGTGGATAGATCTCTCTGAATGGGCACAGAATGTGAAGGTATTTATGTCCCCTATAAATGCTCATTAATGGGTAACCTTAACAGAGAAACATTTTAATGATCATATATATAGAACAGTCGGTTCTCTGATTCCTTTCAGCCTTTTTCCCTGGACATTTTTGTCCATTTCTCCATGGACATGAACAAAGTGGCTATGGTGGCAAGAAGGGAGTTAGGTGTGCACTCAATAACACAAATTTTCACGCACTAAGGGTGACCTGGTGATAGTCACTGCTGAGTGTCCAATATGCCCTTACAGAGATCAACACTGAGCCCTTGATGTGGCACCATTCTGTGGGGTGATTAGCCAGTTACTTGGTGGCATATTGATTAATTGGACCACTTCTTTTTTTTTTTTTAAAGATTTTATTTATTTATTTGACAGAGAGAGAGATCACAAGTAGGCAGAGAGGTAGGCAGAGAGACAGAGAGAGAGGAAAGAATTGGACCACTTCTTTCATGAAAGAGGCAGTGCTTTGCTCTTACTGGAATAGAGGTTTATTCTGGATGCTGATTTTTCTTCTCTGCCTAAAAGTGGATAGTGCTTCTTCTTTTTTTTTTTTTAAATTTAAAGATTTTATTTATTTGACAGAGAGAGAGAAATCACAAGTAGGCAGAGAGGCAGGCAGAGAGAGGGGAGAAAGCAGGCTCCCTGCGGAGCAGAGAGCCCGACGCGGGGCTCGATCCCAGGACCCCGGGATCATGACCCAAGCCGAAGGCAGAGGCCTTAACCCACTGAGCCACCCAGGTGCCCGTACAGTGCTTATTCTATCCTACCATTCATGGACTCACAGAATGTCTTATCCACTATCATGGTATTGTATCCAACATCATTCTGATCAAAAACTCATTTTCATAGTAAACAGAGTGTGACAATGGGTTTGTGTTCATAAAATTCACTGGTCTCAGTATATTCACTGCCCTGAAGGAGCTGACTTGGTAAAATAGTGGAATGGACTTTTCAAAGGGAGAGGGGGAAGCAGGCTCCCCGCTGAGCATAGAGCCCAGTGTGGGCTCAATCCCAGGACCCTGAGATCATGACCTGAGCCGAAGACAGACACTTAATGACTGAGCTACCCAGGCACCCCAATAGTCAATGATTTTTAAAAGAACTTTGAATAGAAAATTATTTTCTGCTTATCCAGATATATACTATTTCTGATGCCCTAGTTCCTTTGTCTAGATCCAGATTTCCATGTAATACCATTTTCTGTCTGAAGAAATTCTTCTTTTTTTTTTTTTTTTTTCTTGACTCAGATTTATTTATACCAGCTGCACAGGAGAACACCAGCCTCATGCAGACCACAATCTGGGGATCTCACCTTTCCTTCCTCCTCCCATAGGCAGACAGAGGCCTCTGCTCTAGAAGCTATATGGTGGCTTAAGCACCCTTGGGAATCTGAGCTGGAGCTGGAACCCTAGCCTCAGCTTTGGTTTGAAACTTGATTTTGGTCTTTTACTGGTAGAGCCCAAGATCCTTGGTGATGTGGGCATAAGCACACTTCTGAAGCTTGGGGTGAGCAATGTAGAAAGTCAGTTGTGCTTGCAGTTCTTTGGGATCTTGAGCTTGATCTCCTTGGATTATCGCCGAGCCTTGATAACCTTTGCACATGTGCTCATGGTCTTGGTGTTGTTGGGCTGCATCTTCTTTAGACCCTTCTTGCTGTGCTTCTTGACAAAGCCCATGCTCCCCAGGAACTTGGGATCTACCCCATTAAAAGATTTGTATCTTTGTGATCAGAGTTTCTTGATGCCATTTCCGTGCCATTTTCTGGACTGGTTGGGTGAGGTGTGGTTCTTGGAATTGATCACATCTGCACTGAAGTCTGCAGGTCCGGAAGCAGCTAGGACCAGAAAGGAAAGGCAGGAAATTCTTTTAACATTTATTTTAGTGCAGGTCTGCTGCTGATGAATTCTTTCATCTTTTGTTTGTCAAAAAGTCTTTATCTTGCCGTCTTTTTGAAAGATACTTTTACTGGGTCAAGTTTTCTAGTGTGACAGGTTTTTTTTCCCCCCTCCTTTCTTCTGTGCTTTAAAGATGTTGCTCCTCTCTCTTCTTGCTTGGATTATTTTCAACAAGTAAACTGCTGTCATTATTTTTCTGTACATAATGTGACTTTTTTGCACTAGTTTCTTTTTATATTTTCCTTTTACCACTTTGTAAGTAAGTTGATTATACTGTGTCTTCATGCATGTTCCTTCATTTTCCTTGTCTTGGAGTCCATTTAACACTTTAGATCTGTGCTTTAAATTTTTCATAAAATTTGGAAAACATTCAGCCATTAGTCCTTCAAATGGTTTTGTATTATTTCCTTTGATGACCCCAGTTACATATATATTAAACTGCTTGAAGTTGTTTCACAACTGATGAATGATTTCTTCATGTAAAAAAATATTTGTCTCAGAGTTTTGCTTTAGATATTTTTATTCCTATGCCTTCAAATTCACTACCTTTTTTTCCTGCGATGCCTAAATAGCACCTCATCCCAGCCAGTGTCTTTTTCCTTTCATACCTTGTAGTTTTCATTTTCATGAGTTTGATTTGGTCTTCTTTCTTTTTTTTTTGCATGTCTTCTATGTCTTTGCTTAACATGTTCAGTCTTTTTTCTAGCTTCCTAAACATGTGGAATACAGGTATCTTAAGTATTTTAATAGCTTTGCTTTGAATTTTGTCATTTCTAGGTTTGTTTTAATTCATTGATTTTAACCTTATTGAGGGATTTACAGATGCATGCAAGCGCGCGTGCGCGCGCGCACACACACACACACACACACACACACACACAGTATGTATCTACATTTGCTTCTTTACATGCCTGATAATTTTTGTTTGGATGTTATATATTGAGAATTTCATCTTCATGATTTTGGTATTTTTATATTTCTACAATATTCTTGTGCTTTTTTTTGAGATGCTGTTAAGTTATTGAAAACAGTTTGATCCTTTTTGGTATTGTTGCTCTGAGTTTTTTTTTTAAGGTGGGAACCAAGGTGCATTTAATCTAGAACTAATTTTGACCTATTATTGCAGCAAAATATTTCTTAGACCTCTATCTGATGCCTTTGAATTATAAGATTCTCTACTCTGGCTGATAGGAACAGGGACTAGTTTCAGTTCTCTCTGCTCCTAAGATTGTCCCCTTCGGTTCTTTCTGGGAATTCTTTCTCCAGATCCAGGTTTTTACCTCCCTGCACGTTCTGAATGTCACTCAGCTGAAATTGTAAGAAGAATCCCCTGCAGATATGCTAAGTCCTTTTCTTCTCTCCAGCACTCTGCCCAGAGAATGCTAGCTGTCTTGGCCTCTCTTAACTCTTGGCAAGATATCCTTAATTCAGTCAAATACCAAGCTTTCCTTGAATTCCTTTTCTCTGTGTCATGCCCTAGAAACTCTCTTAAGAAAATATACTGAGGAGCACCTGGGTGGCTCAGTTGGTTTAGTGTCTAACTCTTGACTGCAGCCCAGGTCATGATCTCAGGGTTGTGAGATCGAGCCCTGCATCAGCTCTGTGCTCAGTGGGGAGTCTGCCTGAGATTCTCTTTCTCTACCTCTCCTCACCCCCATGCACACACACACACTCTCTCTCCCTCTCAATAGATAAATAAATAAATAAATGAAAATTTAAAAAAAAATACTGAAACCCTATAGGGCTCAGTTAATTTGTTTCTCATCTTTCAGGGATCTCTGTCCTTTGTCAATAACATCCAATTTATTAAAACCATTACTTCATATATTTTGTCCATTTTTTAAAGTTGTTTCTAGCAAGAAGGTAAAGCGCTGGTTTCTGTTCCACCTTGGACTGAAGTGGAAAGTTCCTTCGACTGTTTTTGAAAAGAAAAAAGAACACTATTCCGTTTAAAGAAATATTTTCTCTCTGTTCAGTTATGTTCGATGCATTCTGGGCTACAATGAAAGTAGTATGATCATTTTGTGGTGGATATAAATGTGCTGCTTTTAGCAATGTATTTTTAAAAATTCTTTTTCCCTATGTAGTACTGAGATTAAAGATGAAGTAGGGATTGACGATTTGGTTTGAGGGACTACATGTTATCCAGGTACCTAACTACCTAACTTTAGGTGGTTTTAGGGTAAGCATTGAACAGTCTTCTTTTCTTTTGAGGTACAATCTTCTATTATATTTGTATGAATGGAGTTTTCTCTTTCTGAGATCTCATGGATTAACATTTCTTTATTTTAAATAAATATTTTAATCCACATTAGTCCCTTCAGTAGTTGCTTTGTGGTTTGGAGACAACACAGAAGAGTTTTTTCTACTTAATTTTTAAGGGATTTAAAAAAAATCCATTTTGAGTATACACTTCAAAATATTTTTCTTTCTTTCTCCCTTCCTTCTTTCCTTCCTTCCTTTTTTAATGGAAGTATGTTGTCTCTTGTTAGAGGGCAAACAATTATAGTTTGAATTCTTACTCAGTAATTAAGATTAGAAATAATGGAAATAATTATATTGCTATTATTATTATTATACTGATATTCCAATATTTATTAGCACTCGACATTTAAAGGTTTTTTTTTAAGGAATACATCATTTCTTTTAATTTCTACACAATCTTGGTGGTATGTATTGCTATTCATGTCAATGAACCAGGAAGCTGAAAATGAGAGATTAGATGACTTGCCCAAAGTTAAACAACTATTATATTGGGGAATCAAGAAAGACAGGGCCCTGTTATTCTGATTTAAAATTCATTACTCTTTTCTTTGCCAGTGTTTGGTAATTTTAACTTGAAAATGAAAGTCATCTTGTAAATCAAGATATATGTATCAAATAAATCATATTTGGGGACCAGTCCTTTTCAAGGGCTCATTTAAACAGACCCAGTGTTTTATTAATTGAATTTTAAATGAATATCATTGTTAAAAGCCTGAAAAATTGCTTAGGATAGATGGGATAAAGTAAGTACTTAACTCTGTTCTTCCAGTACACACTGGTTCACAGAATTGTTGAAGTGATCATCTCTGGAAACCCATTAAAGACCTGCATGCCAAATATTAGTTCATTAAAATTCTTCTGCCTTATTAGTATTTGGGCTTGCTGGTATTTAATGAATATTATACTATTAACTGGTATGGGAGGAGATACCAGAATTACAGCATATTCACCTTGGAAATAATAAATTCAGCCTACCAGGAGATGATCAAGCACAATGCCTGTAAGTCCTTTTCAAAGGGTCTGTGCATGAATAACTGGCTTGAGATCCCTCTTTCCATTTAGTGCTAGACACATGTATTTGTTTGTTTGTTGAGCACCATTGTTTAAGGTGCTAGGAATATGATGGCAAATAAAACACAGTTCCTGCCCTTGTTAAATTTGTGTGCTAAGTTGGGGACATGGTTGAGAAAAACAAGAGGAAAACAGACACTGAATTTTGTGACTGATAATAATAAGTTCTAGGAAAGGAAATAAAGCATGGTAAGGGATGTAGAGTGAAGGGGGACATTTAAGAAAAAACGAAGTGATGGAATCAGGATATGAAGTTTAGTGGAGGAGGGACCCAGGTAGGGGAAATCTGTAAGCCCAAAGGCTCTGGTATAGGCTTCAAAGTACGGTATTTGTCTTGTGGGACAAATAGCGAACACTGGTGTGGCTGAGCAAAGTGATGTGATATATTAGGACATGAGACTTTGGTTTATATACATACACATGTAAATATATTTGCATAAATTATGACTTTATTGTTAAAACATGTGAACATAATAAAACATGTAAAATATCACTCCTGCTTAGAAATGAACTCTCTAAAAAAAAATTTTTTTTTTTAATTTGAGTGTAGTTAATACACAGTTACATTGGTTTCAGGTATAAAGCATAGTGATTCAACAAATATATGCATTATGCCATACACATCACAAATGTAGCTACCATCTGTCACCATATAATACTATTAAAATACTATTAACTATTTTCCTTATGCTGTGCCTTTTATTCCTATGGCTTACTCATTTCTTAACTGTAAAGTCTGTATTTTCCACTCCATTCACACATTTTGCCCATCTCCTCACCCTTTTCCCTTCTGGCAACCATCAGGTTGTTCTCTGTGTTTACAGATCTGATTTTGCTTTTTGGTTTTTTTTTTTTTTTTTTTTTTTTTTTAGATTCTACATATGAGTGAAAAAATATGGTACTTATCTTTCTCAGTCTAAATTATTTTACTTTGCATGATATCCTCTGGGTCCATCCATATTGTCACAAATTGCATAATCTCATCCTTTTTATGGCTGCATAATATTCCACTGTGTGTATGTGTGTGTGTGTGTGTGTGTGTGTGTGTGTGTGGTGTGTGTGTGTATACCAGGTCTCTCTTATCCATTTGTCTATTGATGGACACTTACCTTGCTTCTGTATCTTGGCTATTGTAGGTAATACTGCAATAAACATAAGAATGCATGTATCTTTTCAAATTAGTGTTTTCATTTTGTTTGGGTAAATGCCCAGTAGCAGAATTGTTGGATCATATGATATTCTATTTTTAATTTTTTGAGAAGTCTCCATACTGTTTTCCATAGTGGCTGTACCAAGTTACATTCTCACCAACAATGTGAGTGTTCCTTTTTTTCCATATCCTCCCTGGCACTCATTATTTCTCGTTCTCTTGATTTTAGCTATTCTGTCTGGTGTTAGGTGATATCTCTTTGTGGTATTGATTTGCATTTTCTTGATGGTTAGTGATGTTGAGCATCTTTTTATGTGTCTGTTGGCCATTTATATGTCTTCTTTGGAAAATATGTATTCAGGTCCTCAGCTCATTTTTAAATCAGATTGATTTTTTTTTTTTTTTTTTTTTTTTTTTTTGGTGTTGAGTTGTATAAGTTCCTTATATACATTTTGGATATTAATCCCTTATTGGATATGTCATTTGCAAACATCTTCTCCCATTCGGTAGGTTGTCAGTGCCTTTTTGTTTTCTTTGCTGAGCAAAAAGTTTTTATTTTGATATAGTCATAACGGTTTATTTTTGCTTTTCTTTCCCTTGCCTTAGGAGACATATCTAGAAAAATGTTGCTATAGGCAATGAGAAATTATTGCCTGTGCTCTCTTCTAGGATTTTTATGATTTTAGATCTTGAATTTAGCTCTTAAGTCTGAAAATGGGCTGTTTGTAGGTTGATAAATATCTTACTGTCAACTAACTATCCAAAGAATGAAAATTAAAATAAAAATGTATTTTTTACCTATATAAATATCAGAGCTTAAAATAAAGAAGGTATGAGGAAAGGGCTCATTATTTGATAAATGCACAAAATATTTCTGGAATAGTTTGGAATAGTTGGTAAAAATCTCAATTTTTTACATATTCTCTGACTCTGCAAATCTGCTTCTAGAGATGTATTTTAGGAAAAAAATTTTTTGGCTGAAAAAAATCTGGCTATTAAGATGGTAATAGCAACCTTGTTTTAGTAGTAAAAAAACAAACCTACCAAAAATGTACCCAAATAGGAAATTAGTTTAAAAACATTTCTACAATGGCATATTGTGCAGCCATTAAAAATGATTTTATAAAGACTATGTAACAACATTGAAGGATGTAAATGGTATATTGCCAAAAGAAGTTATATGCTCTGTAGGTTATAAAATTACTTATTGTGTGTCCATTTTTAATAATAATAATAATCAGTAGCATTCTTATGAATGTGTACGCTTACAGAAAATATGGGAAGGACAAACACCAAAAATGTTAACAGTAACTACCTCAAATTTGATATTATGGGCAATTTTGTTGTATTCTTTTTACTTACCAGGATTTCTAAATTTTCTTCAATGAATATATGTGGAGTTTGCAGTAAGAAAAAAAGCAATATGTGTTACTGAAACTTAAAACTGTAAATATGTTAAATACTTCCTTATAACAAATTATTAAGCACAATTATCTTTTTCCTCTATGGAAGGTAAATACCTCTTAAAGACTTGAAAATTTGATTTAAATACACTGAAATGGTAATAATTCAGCGCTTTTGGGGACAAGTGTTCTATAAATATAAAATGTTATAATTTTTTAAAGTTTTTAAAATTTATTTGAGAGATAAAGTGAGCACGAGAAGGGTGAGGTGCAGAGGGAGAAGCAGACTGAAGCAGACTCCTTGCCAGGGAGGAAGCCCAATGTGTGGCTAGATCTCAGGATTCTGAGATCATGACCTGACCTGAAGGCAGATGCTTAACCAATTGAAGCACCCAGGCGCCCCTATAAAATGTTACAATTAAAGCCTCTTGTCAGTTATCCAAAATGGATTTGTCCAAATCATAGATTTGATCTGTTCCCTCTTCTCAAATATTCTGGAGTCTTTCTCCTTAAATCTATAATTGAGAAAGAGAAAGATAGAAATAAATATATATTAATGGAGTAATGCATTCCCCTCCTCCATCACACCCTCCCAGTAGCAACACTGACCCTGCCATTCCTCTACGTGGGGGACCTTTTTGCATATTATCTTCCTGATAATCTCCACTGGCTCTTTCCTTGAACACTCAATGTATTTCAAATCCTTGGATGAAATTCATTGGTGTCTTTAGACTTTTCTTTTTCCTCTGTGGATACAAGTGTTATATGAATGACCACTGACCCACCATTATTTACTGTGAGAATTTATGTATTTATCTGTCCTACCAGACTGTTTGCTCACCCAGGGCAGGGACTTTGCAAGGTTTTTCATTTCTGCAGCCAGCACCTGCCAGAGTGTCTGATTAGGTAGGGCTCAATAAATGTTACTTGATTTAGGATGTGAAGTTTACAGTTTTTACAACCAGTGGATTATTCATTTCACCCTGTGATGGCCAGTTTTATGTGTTAACCTGAGTAGGCTATAGTACCCAGTTATTCATTCAAACATCAATCTAAGAATTTTGTAGATGTGATTAAATTATAAAGGAGATTATGCTAGACAATCTGGGTGGGCCTGATCCAATCACATAAATGGCTTTAAGAACAGAACTGAGGTTTCCCTGAGGAAGAAGAAATTCTGCTGCAGACTGTCTGAAAATTTCTAACCTGCTCTTCCTGCCTTAGAGATTTCAGACTTGCCTCTCTAGCCTCCACAATTATGTGAGCCAATTCCTTGCAACTAATCTCTTAGTATATGAGCATACAAACCTCTCTCTCTCTGTCATGTCTATCTTTCATCTCTGTTTCTATCTGTAACTCTGTCATCTCTGTCTCTCAGTCAGGGTACACCAGAGAAACAGAACCAATAGGAGGTATATATGTAATGTTACTATTTGAGGGAGAAGAAGGTAGATATCCCTGTGCTCTGGAAATTTATAATCTAGTATGAGAGGTACAATTCAGACAGTTTTTCATATAAGGCAGGTTTTGGTAAGTACATAATTTATTAGAGTTAAATATAAATAGGATCCAGCAAGGGAATAGGGCAAAGACAGTGTCTTGATGTCGATGTGTCCTAAGGCTTAGACCTTAGGTCTTTCATTCATTATCTGTACTCACTTCCTTGGTGGTCTCCTCCAGTCCCATAACTTTAAATATCATCATAGGCTAAATACTGACGTATTTGTATCTATCATTCCTCCCCTGAAATCTAAACCGTTGTATCCAGGGGCCCACTTAATATTTCCACCTGGATGTTTAATAGGTGTCTCAAACGTGGTATGTCCAAAATTGAAGTCCCCACCCTTCCCACCACTCCCAACCCTACAGCTTTACCACCTACACTTTTGCCTATCTCAGGCACCACCTCAGTCCCTTGAGCTACTCAATTAAAAAATCTTTGAGTCATTCTTGAGTATTCTTGCCTTTCTCATATTTCACATCAAATTACTCAATTCTGTTGGGTCTCCCTTAAAGTCAAATTGAATCTCTTTTCACTACTGCTGCTGCCTTTGTCCAAACGATTTTAATACCATCATCTTTTACATGGATCATTTCAATAGCCTCCTAGCTGGTTTACCCATTTCTTCTCTTACCCTCTTACACTGTACAGTGTTAACACCCAGAGTGATCCTTTGAAGACTGTAAATTGGGTCATGTCATTCTTTTGCTTAAAATCTTGCAATAGCCCCCAATTTTACTCAGAATGAAAGCCAGTGTCCTTAAGGTGCCTACTTGGTCCTGTTACCCCTTTATTCTCATCTCTTTCTACTCTTCCAGGAGCTTGTGCTGCTAAAGCCACCAGTCTTCTTTCAGGTCCTTAAAGAAGGAATATGTTCTGTCTTTAGGGTCTTTCCACTGGCTATTCTTTCTACCTGGATCTCTTGTCCTCCAAATATCTTCGTTGCTTCCTTACTCATCTCTTGATGTCTGTTCCAACTCCATTTTCTCAAAGAACCTTAGCCTGACCTCCCTATCTAAAATATAGTTGTTCTGCTTTCCTCACTATTAATCCCCTTTATTCCCTTCTAATCTTTCCATCACATGTATCATCTTCAACATATAATTTACTTGTTTATCATGCTCACTGTTTTTCTTCTATCTCCTCCACCTTTCATGTTACCTCCAAGTGGAATATCAACTCTCTGATGTCATGGGTCCTTATGAATATATTTACTTTTCTTTTATTTCTTCAGGTGCCAGTATCAGTGCCAGGCACTAAAGAAAGAAGGCATGAAGAGAAAATCTCCCTGACTGTAGTGATCTGGTAGGACCTCAGATTCTTATTACCATTAGCCTTGAAGATCATGGTGGGACAAGATCATGAGTAGTCAAATCTGGGATATGTGGAAAATCAGTCTGCTAGAGCTGCCATAACAAATTACCACAAACAACAGAAACTTATTTTTCACAGTTCTGGAGGCCAGAAATCTGAGATCAAGGTGTTTCCTCGGGTTGGTTCTAAGGCATCTCTCCTTTATTAGATGGCCGCCTTCTCTCTGTGTCATTGCATAGATTTCCCTCTACGTGTCTGTGTCCTAGTCTCCTTTTCTTATAAGGACATCAGTCATACTGTGTTGAGGCCTATCCCTTGACCTCTTTTTAACTTAATGATCATTTGGAGATTCTGAGGTATCATTCATATCAATGTATAAATCTGGGGCGGGGACGGACATAGCTCAGGCCATAACACACAACAAAACAAAGTAAACTATAAAACTTTGAACTTTTAAAACATTATCAAGCAACAACCCAAACATCCATCACCAGATGAACGGATGAACAAAATGTGGTATATAAATACAAAGCAATATTATTCGGTCATAAAAAGGGATGAGACTCTTGTGTGTTGCTACACCATGGATGGACCTTGAAAACATTATGCTAAACACAATAGGTCAGATACAAAAGGACAAATATTATATAATTTCATTTCTATGAGGAATAGGTCAATTCAGAGACCTAGGCTAGGTAAATTTATAGAGACAGAAAGTAGAATGGTGGTTGCTAGGATCTGGGGAAGGGATAATAGGGAATTATTGCTTAGTGAATATAGAGTTTCTTTTAAATTAAAAAAAGTTTTAAATGCTTTTATAGCTTTTTTGAGATATAATTGACAATAGAAATTGTGTATATTTAGTTGTGTACCTCACATATATAGCATGGTGGTGATTTATATACGTATACATTGTGAAATGATTATCACAACTGAGATAATTAACACACATTCATCACCTCATATAATTACCATTTTTTCTGTGTATGTGGTGATCACACATAAGATCTACTGTCTCCACAAATATTAAGTATACACTATAGCACTATTACTGTAGTCACCATGCTGTACATTAGATCCCCAGAACTTATTCTTCTTATAACTGGAAGTTTGCACTTTCTGACTGACATCTTCCTGTTAGCTCCTGATCACCCCTGTCCTATTCGGTTTCTCTGAGTTCAGCTTTTTTAGATTCCAAATGTCATATGGTATTTACCTTTCTCTGCCTGGCTTATTACACTTAGTATAATACCTTCCAGGTTTACCCATGTTGTTGCCAATGGCAGGACTTCCTTTTTTATGGATGAATAATATTCCAGTGTGTGTGTGTGCATGTAGACATATATGTAGACATATAACACTATCCATTCATCCATCAATGGATGGTTGGCTTCTTTCTATATCTTAGTTATTGGGAATAAGGCTGCAAGTGTAGGGAGTTTCTATTTGAAATGATGAAAAATTCTAGACATAGACAATGGTGATAGTCACACGATATTGCAAATGTATTTAATGTTACTGAATTATACCCTTATAAAAATGGTTAAAATGGTTAAAAAAAAAGTTGCCAAGTAGCATGTAAAGAGATACTCTCAATCCAATCTTTCTGTGAGGTGAAGAATGGGAATAGGATGAAGATGAGGCCCAGAAATGGAGCAAGGAATGTGGTGATAGGCAGGCCAGGGCTTCAGCATTACAAGGCATTCAAAGTGCACATAGTGTATGGTCATTTCAGGAAGGGCCAGCAGTCCCTACAAAGCAAGTGGCTAAGAGTTTCAGAGAATTCACTTGTGTCTTTTGTGGTCTGTACTTCAAATTCTCAGACAGATCCTCAGAAATACACAATACAGTATTGTGTTGTGTTGCTGTATCTACAACAGTGTTGCCAGAGTATTGTGTTGCTGTATTGATAGCAGATGCGGCAGGTAGAATGTTTGAGCCGCAGTGTGATGACTTTTCCTCAGTTCCTGACTATCCAGGAAAGTCTTAACCAACTGAGCCACCCAGGCGTCCCTCCAGGAAAGTCTTTTTTTTAAGTTTCCAACACTTGTTTTTTTTTAGCACTGTTAGTAATATATATGTTGTACTTAATATAAGAACCTACTTTTATAAAGATGATTATGGATATGGAGATTGTTTTCCTCTGAAAAGCTAACTTAGTATAAAAAGCTTCAAAAGCCTTTATTTAAATAAAATTATTATGAATAGACTACATTAGTCCTCTTACTGATCTAACTGAGACTGGTAGTGGTTGATGAATCGAAAAAGGTGGTATAAACCAGGTTCATAAAAGTGAGGCATATGTGTCTTAAGCACTTTGTTTTAAAACATATATATGTACATTAATTTACCAACATTTTGATACAGAGCAATGGCTCTTCATTGAGTGTGGATTTGCTGATTAGCATTCTGCTTGGTATTGCTTCTCTCAAGCACACCCATGATTTCAAAATGCAGTTTTGATTTATTTAAAATAGAGAGAAATTAAAGATTTTCATGAGGCAGCATGGAAACCTTCTAAATTGCTATGAGCCACCGTCACCATCATGCAGTCTTTTGCAGTTGTCTCTTCTCACCTAAATTTACTTTCTTTTTGTAACTTGCTTCTGGGAAGTCATTCCAAACAGTCAACTCACTTTTCATAGAAATAACTCTCTTTCTTTTCACACTCATATTTAAGATGGTTTATTTGTATTAATTTACATTATTAGAATAAATACAACTGACATAGGGAGCAAGTTCAGCCTGGTGAGCACCCATAAAGCCCTTGGGCTGAGCATTCAGTGTGCTCTGGGCGTCAGAGGAAATGGAGAAGGTCCATTCTTTTGGCCAGTTTCCTGAGTAAAGGTTGGTTAGGAGAGTTTGTCACGTATGTCCTCCTAAAATCCACACAACACTGTAATGAATAAAGTAGAAAGTCCTCTATAATAGATTATAGAATCTGGTTAGAATGTAATAAATGGGTTAAGGACAGAGGAAGGGATGTATGTCACTTAGCAATAAGAACTAGACTTGAGGACTTCTTTTCTTTAAAGATTTATTTGTGGGGCACCTGGGTGGCTCAGTCAGTTCAGCAGCTACCTTCAGCTCAGGTTTGATCCTGGGGTCCCGAGATTGAGGCCCACATCTGGCTCTCTGCTCAGTGGGGAGTCTGCTTCTCTCTCTCACTCTGCTCCTCCCTGCCCTGCTTGCTCTTATTCTCTCTTCCTCTCTCTCAAATAAATAAATAAATAAATAAAATCTTTTAAAAAAAGATGTGTTTATTTATTTTAGAAAGGGAGATTACTTGTGTATGGATGAATTGGGGGAGGGGCAAAGGGAAAGGAGAGAGAGAATCTTAAGCAGACTCACTGCTGAACATGGAGACCGACAGAGAGCTCGATCCAACTACCCATAGATCATGACCGGAGCGGAAATCAGGAGTCAGATACTTAAGTGACTGAGCCACAGAGGTGCCCCTGCACTGGAGGACTTTTTGATGGCTTGCTTCAAAATGGCTGGTGGAAGATACCCATACCCAAACACCCTCTACATCAAATATTACATTAAGTTGTCCTGACTTAGAAGATAGTCCCCAAACAAAGTCTAGTGTGGGCTGTCTGTGAGCAGGTAAAATGAATATGCTGAGGTTCGTAAGAGAAGTATGGATAGAGAGCAGATTTAGGGTTTTTTTCCCCCTTTTGGAGTAAAAAAGAACTTATTGAGCATGGCAAACATGTGCCTTTGACAACATAGATGCTCTAATTCTGTGTGTTCCCCTAGAGACTTCCAAGGCTCTTCCGTAGAGATAGGGTTATGCAATTAGGCTTGTGCCTCAGAGATACAGTCCTGGACCTCCAACCTCTTGATTGTTTTTCCTCTTTGGCTACCTGCCATTTAGCCTTGGCAAGAACTTTTATTGAAGCACTTGATTGTCTGCATTAGCTTAGTCAAGATGATGAAGGAGTAATTTTTAGCACCAGCTAGTGAAACGACCTTCTTCCCCCGACTCTCTGCCCTGTATCAGAAGCTTGCAGAGAGCCATATGGGATCAAAGTTCCGAGCCTCCAGTGGAGACAGCTGCCTCTGTGCTGCACCTCCTAGGGCTCAGCAGCTCTGTGGGGTTTCCCTAAGTGCTTTGTGAGGGTATTTATAGAACTGAGGACTTGACAGAATCATCTCTCTCAAAATTTGGTTTATGTGTAGGATCTAGGATTTAAATATCATGATTACTTATGGTTCCAGGATAGGAATCCACACAGTGAAATTTCTGTCACTGGGTGAGCCCCCATTTAAGAGCCTTAGCAGAGTGGGACATTCTAAACTCTCAGTAAAACACTAAGAAAATGATTCCTCATAAGCCTTCCTTGCCCTCCTGTCCCTATAGTCATATGATCGCAGTGAAAATTATTCATGGCTTCACAGCTTCATCCCCTTCCCATGTTATGATTCTTCAAATGAATACAGATTTCCTATAAAGTAAATGCGGTTTTACACTGTTCTGTGTAAGATCATAGAGGCTTTATAGCAACATGTAAGAAACATGTTTCATTCTTACCCGATATTTTGTACAATAGAGATAGTTCTAAAGAAAGACGTGAACGTGTATGCTCACAGATTTACAAATCAAGAAGAAAATATGTCACCTATCACTGACTGTCATATATAGACATCTGGTTATCTGGCAAGCAGTGTTATCAAAACCACAGCATCTGCTCAGTCAAGGAATTGGTATACCGCACCTTCTCCAGTTTAAAATGAATTCCGACTTGACCTACACTAATATTGCACATTATTTGCATCTTAATTGTTATTAAGCAGATAAATACCTCTAAGCTCCAACTAGAAAGATTATCTCAGCATGGATGGGTTTACCAGACATTTAAAACAACTGGGGGCTTTCTCCAGGTAGTTCCAAGCCCAGGCTTCAGGATTGGCCAAATCCTGACAATTGCTTTTCTGTACTTGCCCAGAGGTCACAGGGAAGAGAGCACACGAAGATGTACAGTACAAGTCATCTTGAGAAAACCAGTTGAGCCTACGACTGGATTCAGCATTTCCATACAACACCTGGTGCCCATCACAACAAATGCACTCTTTCCTCCCCATCACCTAGCTAACCCATCGCTCTATCCACCTCTCCGGTGGTAACCATCAGTTTATTTTCTGGAGTTAAGAGTCACTTTCTTTTTTGGTCTCTCTCTTTCTCCCCCCTCTCTTTGCTCATTTGTTTTGTTTCTTAAATTCCACATATGAGTGAAAGCATATGGTATTTGTCTTTCTCTGACTGACTTACTTTGCTTAGCATAATACTCTCTAGTTCTGTCCACATTGATGTAAATGGCAAGACTTCATTCTTTTTTTTTTTTTTTAAAGATTTTATTTATTTATTTATTTGACAGAGAGAGATCACAAGTAGATGGAGAGGCAGGCAGAAAGAGAGAGAGGGGGAAGCAGGCTCCCTGCTGAGCAGAGAGCCCGATGCGGGACTCGATCCCAGGACCCTGAGATCATGACCTGAGCCGAAGGCAGCGGCCTAACCCACTGAGCCACCCAGGCGCCCCGACTTCATTCTTTTTTTATGGATGAATATATTCTATTGTGTGTGTGTGTGTATATGTATATATATATTAGATACTATAGAAGATAATAGATTTATCTTTATATCTTTATATCTATTTGTAGAGAAATTTCCTGAAACCAAATGAAATAAATTTCACCCACATCTTAACCTGGAGTAAGAAACTCCAATGTCTTTGAGTCCAGGTGGATATTATAAAAGACTGAGATTAAGTCAAAGTCAAGTACTAGGAATTTGTGGGCACCATGGAAAACTAGGCATGGCTGCTCTGTGGACAGATGCGTGACTACAACTGGGTGACAGCTGATTGTTGTCAGGAGAGAATGCAGGCCCAGTGCTGTTCAGTCTTATGCCAGAGAGAGATCACAAGTATGCAGAGAGGCAGGCAGAGAGGAAGAGAGAGGGAAGCAGGCTCCCCACTGAGCAGAGAGCTCGATGCAGGACTCAATCCCAGGACCCTGAGATCACAACCTGAGCCAAAGGCAGCAGCTTAACCCACTGAGCCACCCAGGTGCTCAGTCTTACACTTTTTAAAAGGAAATGGACATTCTAGAGAGAAGTCTGGATTTTTGTGTGAAGTTACCTGATTTATAAATATTGGCAACCAAATAAAAATATTAAAAGAACATTGTCAGACAAACAAAACACATCTGTGTGCTACGTTTACCAAGTTGTGGGGTAACATTTATGATCATTAATCTGGTGACATATGATCTTAATCTTTATCTTCAGTATTAAAAATTAACACAAAACTTTTGGGGGAACCAGTTGGCTTAGTTGGTAGAGCATATGACTCTTGATCTTGGGGTTGTGAGTTTGAGCCCCATGTTTGTTTGTTTTTTTTTAAGAGATTACTTAAAAAAAAATGAAAACAAGGTTTTTATTTACATACTCTTGCCACCTTCAGTCTTTGTAAAGTGTCTTTATGCTACTGATGAATTATAACAAAGATCTTACCTGTGGTCACCTCTTCAGTTCTAAAACCTTCAGTTCTAAAACCTAACTTCTTAGAGCCTGCAAGATTATTTTCCAAACATACAATGGCTTTTTCAATTTGGTTCTACCCTACCTTTCTGAGTTTATCTGTAGTCATTTCCATCCACCATTCTAGTCATACCAGTTTCCTTAGCTTTTCCCCAAACAAGGATGCACTCCCCATATATATTTACATGTCTTTGCTAAAGCTGTTGTCCTCTTCTGAAACACTTCTCTTCCCTAGTCCTGTTCACTATCCAACCCACGTGTCTCCTGCTGGTTTTCTACTTCCCTGATTCTTCCATTCCTGGGCACTGTAGCTGTTCTGTGTTGTTAATAAAATATATACCTTTATTAGGGAATTTATAACATTGTAGTATATGAATTCAGTTTTGTGTCTGTATTTTCAGGGGGTAGCAAGCACATTGAAGAAAGAAATAAATCCTCAGTGATGGAATTGTAGGTGCAATCTGTTTATTAATTCAAGTTTAACACACTGCTCTATAAAGAGGAATTAAGGTATTACACATTTAATCCAATTGGTGGACTCTGAAAAAGGTGTTTAACAATACAAAGTTTATAAGTTTATAATTAAATTATATTTTTTATTCTGTGAAAATTCTCTAAAAGCATTATTTTGTATAAAAACAATAACAAACAACCAACCAAACAAAAAAATTGCCTTTGAAATGCCCAGAGCTGGGTCATAGGCTTAATGGTTTAAGTACTTATCTGCACATTGTGATTCGAGGGAATAATCAACTTTTCAGTGTTTTGGTTCTATCTATGATAGTGTCTGATGATCTTTATTACTCTTTAAGGCTGCATTGGCCAACAAAGTAGCCTTTAGCACATATGACTATTTAAATTCAAATTAATAAAAATTAAATAAAATTTAAAATTCTGTTGCTCAGTTCTCTAGCCATATTTCAAGTGCCCATTAGTCACATGTGGGTAGTGGTGATCATATCACACAGCACAGATGTAGAACATTTCCATTATGGCAGTTGGCTCTATTGGAGAGCACCATCTCAAGGATTTCATTAAGAGATGAGAATTATAACTGGAGGAAAAGGTAATTTATCTTCTAAGAAAGGTGGCAAGTTAGCTGCTACACTCTCAGGTAATAGTTGATAATAGGGGTCAGCAAACTGCAGCCTGTGGGCCAAATCTTGCCCTTAACTTGTTTTTATAAATAAAATTTTATTAAAACACAGCCACAGGCTATTAATTTTCTTACAATTTACAGCCCCCCCCCCCTTTTTTTGGTGTATGATGGCAGAATCAAGTAGTTGAGATGGAGGCCTGCAAACCTAAAATATCTGGCCCTTTACAGAAAAAGTTTGCTGCCTTTGTTCTATGTGATAAATTTCACACTCATTTTGCCACTGGGAAAAAAGAAGAAACTGGGAACAGGAACTATGATGAGTTTAACAGAAGAAGAAAGAAAGAATGTAGAGTGTTTCCTTAAGGAGTGGTATTGGGGAACAAAAGACAAACATTTCTAACATTTTGCTTTGCTTGGTTGACATGGAAATACCAATAATTACTTCTCACCATTAGAAGAGTTTAAACAATGTGGATGATAATTCAGGAAACTTTAAACTCTGTTAAATTTTTCTTCCCAGTTCCATTGAGGAATAATCGCCAGATAGAATTGTATATATTTCAAGTATATGACATGATTTGCTATCTATCTATTGGTATAAATTTTTCCAGTGAATGCATATATAGTGAAATAATTACCAAAATCAGTTTAATCATCCATTATATCACATACTTATCATTTGGTATGTATGTGTGTGGTGGTGAGAACATTCAAGATCTAATTTCAAGTGTATAGTATCATACAGCTAACTGTAGTCACCATGCTATATATTAGATCCTCAGAAATTATTCTCCTTATAACTGAAAGTTTATACCTTTCAACATATCATTTCTCCCTTCTACCAGCCCTGGCAACCACCATTCTACTCTCTATGAAGTCAGTTTTTATTTTATTTTTTTAAATTCCACATAGAAATTGTACCACACAGTATTTTAAACGCTCTTTAAATTTCTATGCAACACTGAACACATATTTCATTTCTCTGAGCTAGTCATTTAAAGTCTTTGGGAAATTCTGGGATTAATTAATTAATTGATTAATGTGTCAGATGAATGAATAAATGAACCTTTAAAAGGAGGAATTTAGACAAAATGAGCTTTGTGATGTCTTCTGGTGCAAAGATTTATCTTTGTTGGCATTTTTACATATTGGGTTTTTAAAAAGCCAGATACCTCTGTATAGAAATTCAGTTTCTGCTCCCTGAGACCACCCTGGACAATGCTGATGTAGATAGTGATCTATAGGTTATATACACATCAAATTACAAAATCTCACCCATACACTGAGTGGTATTTCTATAACATGCTGCTGAGGCATGAGAAGCAAGGGCAGCTTGGGGATTCCTACATTTAGATTTCATAGAATAAAGATGAAACTTCCAACTCTTTCCTAAGCCACCTGAGAAAGTCTGGGGAGTAGATGGTTACAAAGCACCCTGGTACTTCTCTGAGAGCCTGCAGTAGTTTTCGAGTGCAGACTGAAGCAGATGACGTCTCTGTCTTCGAAGCTGAAGGGGTCTTAGCAGATTCTTTGGCTTGGTGCTGCACATAACAACCACACATGGGTTCCAAACCCCCGTCTTCCCAGTCCTTTTCCTCTCTTTCACAATTGGTGAGACTATGTCTGAGTAATGCCACAGCTATGTTATGGTATGCCCCAGGAGAGGTCGCAACGACCTGCCAAGTGATGGGTCTTTTGTTGTGCTTCAGAAGTTCTCTTGATTGGCTTTGTAGTCTCTGAAGGAGATCAAGTCAGGATTGAAAAGAAACACAGGTATGTAAGTGATGAATCACTGAATTCTAACCCTGAAACCAGTATTGTACTGTATCTTAACTAATTAGAATTTAAATAAAAACCCGAGGGGCACCTGGGGGGCTCAGTCGGTTAAGAGTCGACTCTTGATTTTGGTTCAGGTCATGATCTCAGGGTTGAGAGATTGAGCCCCAGGCCTGGCTCCATGCTGTGTGTGGATCCTGCTTAAGATTCTCTCTCTCCTCAGCATGGCTCCCTGCTTATGTATGTTCTCTTAAATAAATAAGTAAATAAATAAATGAGTAAAAAATCGAAAACAAACAAAAAACCAAAAAAGCCCATGGGAGTTCAGGGAAATTTGACATGCTCTTTCTCTGGTATTCTGATTTTGGAGCAAAATAAAGCTCTTTATTCTCAAGGTTCACTATTTCGACAAAATCACTATCATAACAAAATAATGGAATTGAAGACAGGAGTGGGAGCCTTGGAAAGCTTTTGCTGAGGGCATTCTTACATGCTAAGCCTTATATTCCGGTCTGTTTCCGTCCTCCCTCCCTTCCTTGCTTCTTTCCTTCCTTCCTTCTCTTTTTCTCTTTCTCTGTCCATCTCTCTTATTCTTTTCCTGGAAATATTAAATTGCATAAACCACCTTTAAAAAAACAGGAAGATATGAAATTGGACCATGAGAGGTAGAAGACACAAAGTAATTCTCCAATATATCTGAAGGAAGGAAGAAATAAACAGAGTCAAATTCTTGTTTACTCGTTGGCCAGCAACTCATTCTCCCCCCTCTGTGATGTTCTTTTTTACCATCCTGGAGGTCCTTTTCCTGTTGATACTTAGTTATTTCATCAGTCACAGTCATTGATATCTCTGCTTGGGACTATCACATAACATCAACATGTGGTTCTTGTGTAGCTATTAAAACCTTACTGATAAAATATCAAAAGGAATACATAGAAAACTGTTGGAGTTTTCATTTGGCTCCCCATGTTCACCCATTTCTCCAAATAATAGCTTAACTTTTTTTATTCTAAAATTCAAAGGAAAAAGTCTTAGTGATAGATTGAAGGAGGGACTTAAGTAAAGTAAATTAACTATAAATCATTGATTACATACATTAATTCATACACCACCTAGCTTCCTTCCTTCTGCTATTCGCTGACCTGAAATTATTCAGTTAAAAATTCCTACAGATGTAATTTTATTTTTCATCATTCCAGTTAACCCATTTAATTGCATTTTACTTAGTTTTAAAAATACACAGTAAAAGGAAGGTTTCCGGCGTGTTTAGGTAAGATTCAAAATCTTTAGATTCAAAATTCTCAGCTGGGAAATAGACTGATTTTAATTTGCTGCATGTCTTTTTCTTGAGCAACCCTGATTGGACACAGAATACAAAGCAGATTCAAAAGAAGCATAAACATTGATTAAATAAATACGTACCCTGGCTCTTTAGAAAATGACATTTTAAAGTAGACATTTTTATAAACAAAGTTGAAAAATAAATAGAAGATGTGAATTTACCTAGGAAAATAATTTTAAAATGCATTGTGGAATCTGTGGTAGAAAAACCATTGACAAACAGTAAAATGACTGAAAGTTGAAGGGAGAGGGAATAAGGGGATGAAATAAACGGGGAACATCTCCTGATTACCAAGCTGTGGTCTCTGCATGGGAGTACCTTGTGCACAGGTGTGAGTTACCCATCTTGTTGATTCATGGCTTCAGGTATCTATCCAGCAAACACAGGCTCTGTAAGGCTCTGCCCTCTTGACACTCTTGTTCCCTAATGCCCACACACTCGTAACTGTTTCCAGGTGCTCTAAGAGCCAGCTAACCAAGTTAGCCGGGCTGGAATGGAATCCTCTCTTCAGAGAACCATGTAGAGTCTCTGAGACGAGTTCAAGTTACCTTAGTTTCTGAGTGGGGTTGAAGTGGGGCTGAAATGTCAATGTTTGATTATGAGTCTGACTGTCTTTTTTCCTTTTGTGGATCTCTGGGTTCTTATTCATCAAGATTACTTGCTTTTCTTTCTTCTACTGCTTGTCTTGATTTCTCACTTGCCTACTTGAGTTCTGATTCAAAGCCTGGGTCTGGTCTTGGGCACCTAGATGTGTCCTTGCTCCTGGCTGTTCCCCGTATTTGGGAATGTCAACTCTGCTTGACTAGGCATTTTTGGGACAGGTCTTCTCTGTTCCTGTGGCCATCATCCAGTCCTTACTCCCAGCCTTACCTCATCCCCCTGGCCCAGAGTCTTTTCTGGGCATGATGGCTTCCCGCAGTCTCAGGCATGATGACCTCCTATCCCATTTCGTGATGGTACTCAATTACTGTATTATTGACGTCTGACACCCCTAACCTCTCTGAAGCTCTTTTCTTTGTCTAAGGCCGATGTTCTTTCAGGTCTCTCTCCAGACTTAAAGTGTAATGATTCTATTTCAGCCAAAACCTAAAATAATAAGGGTGGGAAGAAGGCTTTAATAAAAATTATTGTAACTGTAACAACTTTGACTCCATATTAATCAGGAGGAAGTTTCCTTTGTGGGTCTCTGGTTCTCCTGGTTCACTTCTGGGCCCTGACTTGTCTGCACAGGGGGGAGTATATGAAGGGAAGTGACTTCTCGGATTAAAGTTCAGCTTTGAGTCTCTTCCACATGATCTTTTTCTTCAGACCTATGGGTCCCATTTGCTGGTTGTCCTGTCCACATTAAGAGGATTTTTTTTTTTAATTGTACTCCACCTATTCCCTTCTTATGTTAAAACACCCACAGTAAGGTTCTAGACCTGCATTAGTTACACCGTCAAGCTTTTGAAAGTCCAATCTGTCTGGCTCCCAGGACTTCCTCTTATGATCTGCTTTTCTCACTGCTTCCACATCTGAATGTGACAGTTGTACGGATGTCAGCATTTGTGGATTTCTCCATCAACAGGCATCTTGAAAATGTATCTATATAGAGGGAGTTAGTGCAGGCCTATGGCTTAGATGAGAATAGGGATTTAGAATAGAGTTAAGAATTATTTTAAAAATAAGAGAATGTTAATTAAAGACTCCGGTAAATGTGATAAGGGTTCTTTCATGGAAAGACCTGAGGTTGGTAATTTAGGACAGCAGAAGGTAGACTATTTTTCTTTTAGTAAAACAAAAATGCTCCCCATTGAGAGAGGGCACCTTAGTTGATAAAATGCTACTCAATTGTCTTTATTCATGCAATGTCTTTATATTAATGATTTGCATAAAGCTTGTTTAGAAAGATGTTCAAACAGTAGTGTAAAGGTTGGGATTAGATCGTAGAGTTTCCTAAGAAAGGAAGCCATGCAAATCCTGAAATAGCTCCTTTTACATTACTCTTTAAAAAATTGTGGGCTTATGCTTTAAGCAGGTTTAGCCCTCCACTTTCACATAAAGAGCTCCTGAAGTTGATTTCTCTTTATTGTGGGAGGATATTGTGTTCTGTTCTATTTATTCACCTTCATAATAATCACATAGGCCTTCTAAAATAATTGTAATGCACTGCTGTCAAAGTAACCTAAAATAGATTTTATAAACTTCACAAAATTTATAAAGTGGTTTCATATACCATTTTCACCCTTTTTATAGGTTCAGTAAAGGAATGGGGGAATATTATGATTTTGGTTGAGTTTTACCAGTTGTCTCCCAGTAACAATCAAGTTAGAAAGAGGTATTATTCCTCTGTCTTAGAAATTTCAGCCTGTCTTAGAGCACATGACATTCTTTAAGGGATATGAAATTGGACCTGTGGTTTTCATCCCTGACCCATACTCCATTAATCTCTTATGTAAGATGCCTCTCCCAGTGCCAGACACAGGTACACAGTGAATACTGGTTCCATTTTTCTTTTCTTTGCTTTCAGGTACCCTGTATTCCAAAAGGCTCTGAAGAGAATGCCCTTCTACACCTCCTTAATCCTCTGGAAAGTCAAGTCCAGCATGGGTCCAGATCAGGTAACCCAGAACATATGGAAAGCCTCCTATTTGCTTCTTAACCTGGGGCAAAAAAATCCTAGCCCTGCTTCAAGGGGGTGCGTTCGCCAAGGCTGCGTCCCTGAGAAGTTGCCAGGGTACAGGGATATTTTTCAGGTTTAAAATATGTTAAAGACTATGGTAATGTTATTGTGTGGAACAACCTGAAAATACTGTTTAAAGAAGCAAGATCCATAAACAGTGTATACTAGTAGTCTTAATCTCTCACTCTTTTTACAATATTCAATATTAGCCATTCATAAATCACATTAAACTAGAGAGAAAACGTCATAATAATTAAGTTAAACCCTTACTTTTAATCCTATACAAGCTAAGTAAATTTCTAGTTTAGAACTATATTTAGAACTATATTTCTATTTCTTTATGAGCACATTAGAGTTGGAAGTTGATGCTTTAATATAGCAGAGTTAATTTAATGGTAGAGAATAAGAAGTAATTAAGTCCCCAAGTATGAAAGAATACCAAAAAGTTTAAGATCTATTATAGAAACAAATTTTTTAAAAAAAGTTATATTGAGTATGTTTTAAATTAGGTTAAGTACATATTGCCAATGTTTATCACTACAGGTTCAAACTTGTGACATTTGGTTAGCTCAAGCACAGATGCACAAAACTGGAACTCGTGTACAATTTTTTGCATGCTAAAAATCTTCTGGCTGCTGCAGCGGCCACAAACATCTTTTGTGAAAAAGGGAAAATCCAGTTGGGAGAAAGGAGGGGAGTCTTTTTCATTGTCCACTAGATGTCAGTACTGAACTGGCAAAACCTCTGTTCCACAGCGCTCTCAGACAACATGCTATTAATTTATAATAAAAGGTATCTGACAGCTTTATTCTGATGAATTATGGGAATCCAAAGCATAATTCCCAGCCTTTGGTTTATAAATTGTCATTGATTTTAATGTTCTTTGTAAAGTTGTGGCATGCAACAAATTTTCCTGCCAAGAGCTGTTAAATAAATAGTCATCCTTTGCTCTGAGTAGTACATTGAACTTGTTAGACTGATGAGCAGAACCAATTGATGGTTATCCATAAACCATTTATGACAGAATGCACAGCAGCAATTCAAACAATTATTGAATGCATTCATTATATATTTTTTAAAAAATCTCAAGTGAACCAAACGGAATATTACAGGTAATAGACAGTAGCAATGCCTCGCAATTCTTTTTGAGATACTTCCTGAGTGACAGATGACTAGAATTGTTGTAGGATTTGCTGAGGGCTCATCAAACCTCCCTGGAATTATTTGGTTTCCTCTATTGTGTGATTTGGCATCCCAAAAGTATATCGCTTGCTTTTTCTAGAGAAAGATGGTTATTGTAAAGACAGAAGCTTTTGTTCATGTGAAGATCTCTTACAAACTGGCATCCGAACAAAAGAAAGCTTATGCCTGAGATATAATTTCCGTGCATTTGGAGAGATGTGGTTTATGTATATGGGACCATGAAATTTGGAGGTCTGTGATGACCACTAAGGACTTAATCACTTTTAAGAGGAGGTTTCATCTCCTAGGAGAATTCTCCACAGGCCTTATGCTGTTGTGTGTGATTTCACTCTCTGAAAACACTTAACATCCTTGGCGGTTTTCAGAAGGACCCATCGGTTGCTTTTGTTCTTTGTTTGAAATTGTCCTGCATGTTCTGTTGCTATGTCAGAGACCACCTCTCCTCCCCAGAAGTGGCTGTCTTTCAGGGATGTAGCCTCCAGTCTGTTGTTTGTTCAATGTTTTAAGACTTCTTTGGGATCAAAGGAAAGTGACCTAGGCATGTAAAATTCTGTAATGGTGCTATTTGTGAAAGTATACGACAAACTACCTCTAGGCACTGCTAAGTAGTCAATCAGTACATTAAAGACTGAGGAACTGACTCTAATGTTCAATCCTTGATTTCTTTTTCTTAAATCTTTCTGTTGCCCTAAATGTTGTGATATGACAGTAGTGCACAAGCTGGAAATGTTCCCCTAGTTTCTCTTTGAAAGAGAACAATCTGCAGGCTGAGGAGGTCAGATTTTAGTTTGAATTCAACAACTCTGGATGATAGTTCTTGTTCCTGGCTGTTTTCTTCAGATTTGAAAATTGAAAAAAAGATTTTTAAAGAAAAAAAAAAAACATTAGGAAGATGGAGAGCTTGATACACATATGGCTGCCTTTTACAAGTCATTATGATCTGTCACATAAATACTGTATTTACTGACATTTCAAAATGTGGACTCTAATCTCCACACACATTTATTTTTTTTTAATAGTTGTTTTTCATTGCAAGCTTCAGTCCAACAAATAACATTAGAAAACATGCAACGTGGTCCATAGGTTCAACTATCAATGTCATTACTCTTTTAAAAAGCTCAAAGACAGTCGAGTTCAGAGTATGAGCATTTAAGCCGAAATTGAGTTAAATTAAATTGAGCTGGGTGGAAAGTTAGTGAGAGGAGTCATTTTAAACACTAATACAGTTTTTCAGTGTAAGGGATGAATGGTGGCTGTGTACTGCAGTATATTTTTCCAAAGCTATTTTCATACTTGTTCCTTTACCTAACTCTAAGACTTTGGCCATCTCTCGTATTTATCAAGTGTGAGAACCCTCGAGCTGCATTAATTAGCCGTGGTAGCATTTCAAACAGGCAGTATTGCTCTGTCCAGTTACCACAGTGTTTAAAAATTTACATTCTCTGTCCCACATTGTGACCACCTGTGACCAATCAGTTTGATATATAGACTCTCTAGTGCTCTCCATGCCCAGGGTCACTCAAAGAGACTGTTTCTCAGGCTAATGTTCTTGGGGACCGTGGGCTCAAGGGAAAATGGGTGTGGGGGAACTGCGGTGGACAGCGGTGGAGTGTGGGGGAGCTGCTGAATTTTATTGGGAGTGTGAAATGAAGGCTGGTGCAACATGCCTTTTGGATAACTTTTACTTCAGTAAGTTGCATATATAATTCCCTTGAAGTTAATATTGCAAAAATGTTGCCTCTTCGAGTTTGATTAAGGCCGAGAAGAATAACTAGTCAATTCTAGAGAGGAAAAAAAAAATTGTGTGTGTGTGTGTGTGTTTGTTTTTTTTTTGGAAAGCCTAAGATGTTCACTTTTCAATCAGTGTATTCATGTAGCTACTGAGTACAACAGGCCAGATGCTATTTCTGTTAGTACAAATATAGCAGTGGATAGAAAGATAGTTTCTTCCCGCATGGAGCTTGCATTCTGGTAGAGGGAGGCAAGTGATGAACAAATACATAAAAAGTCACTGGGGTGATAAGTGCCAAGACAAAGAGGGCAAGAAAGGGAAAGGAGATTGGAGAGTGATGCAGATGAGGGCTGTGTGCTCCTTCAGAGAGGGAGCCCAGGAAGCCTTTTTGGGAGACCTCTGAGCAGAAAGCTAAATGGGGGAATGAGGGACCCCTGCACGTAACCAGGGGTAAGTATTCCAGGCAGAGGAAATAGCACATGTGAAGGCACTGAGGCAGGAACTAGCTTGGTGTGTGAAAGGAGGAACAAGCAGGCTGGTATTGCCAGGGCACAGGAGTGAGGGGAGAACTGCAAGCCTCGGAGAAGGCAGATCTATGGGGACAGTGGTTAAGCCATGTAGAGCCTTAGGGGATGCCGTCAGAATTCCAGCCTTTTATTCGGAGTTCTATGAAAGGTTTAGAGCAGAATCATGAGAACTGACTCGTATTGCAAAGGAGCCCTCTGTTTGCTGTGTGAAGGTAGTCGGGGTAGGGGGTTAGGGAATAAGTGGGGAGATCAGCTGGGAAATAATAGCAATAATCTAGGCTAGAGATGATGGTGGCTTGGCCAGGGTGAGTAGTAAGAAATGGCCCAGTTCTGGGTATATTCTGAAAGCAGAGCTGACAGTTTATACTGATGGTTTGGAGTGGGATGTGAGAAGAATGGAGTTAAGGATGATAAGAGATTTGGCTTGAACGGTTTGCCAGGGTTGGTACCATTGGCTGAGTCGGAGAGGCCTGGAGAGGACCAGTTTTAGGGTTGTAAGGAGAAGCAGGAAATATGGGACAGCAAGTTGATACACAGTCATGAATTTAGGGGCAAAATCAGATTTTATCAACATATATATATGATGTACAGCCTTGAGACCGAATGAGGGAAGGTAGAAGAGGTGTTAGAGAAGCCACAGAACAGGCCAAGTTAGAGGTCAGGGAGAGGAGGAAAATCCAGCAAAGGAGACTGAGGAAAATGATTAGGAAAGAGTGTCCCACAGCAGTATTGTTCCCAGTGTGCTTGGTGGACCTGCAACTGCAGTATCATTTGGGAGCTTTTTAGAAGTGTAAATTCTCAGACTCCACCCCAGACCTATTGAATAAGGATCTCTGGGGAGGGGCCTCAGGAGCCGGTCCGGAGCCGGTCCGGAGCCGGTCCAGAAGCTCTCCAGGTGATTCTGTTACACTGGGAAGCTAGATAAAGGAGGTGTTTCAGGTGTATCGAAAGAACATTATGTGACAGACTCCCCTTTCATATTAAAATTATCCAAATTTTGAAGATACAATGTTTTTGTGAGAAAACAGTGTACTATGTTCAGTAGCAGTATTTTGGATTGTGTATCCCAAAATGAGTTTAGTGATCCAAAGTGATGAGCTAAAAAATACATGGTTGCCGAAACCATCCATAGTATTAATCAAGATGCATGTAATCATCGATCCAAAAACTGTTTGGAATCTAGATCAGATCTGACAGTCTTAATTTTCCACGATGAAAAATAATAAAAAAAGTGACCAACCTTAAGCAGGAACCCTCAGGTTTTAGCCCCTGATACACTGTGAATGCACTAACTTTACCTTTATATCTTATATCGTGGAGTAATTGTTGACCTGCGGCATGGATGGAATTGAATTTTTTGTACATGAGTACAGGTTGTGGCCTGACTAGACTTCTAGTATATAGGTCGCCCTTCATCACTCAGCAGTGAAGAATGAAAATCAACAGAGCTTTCCCCAGCCTGCTGCTTAAGCAGCTGCTAACAGGCTGAGACTGCCCAGCCTCATTAACCCATTAGATACTGCCTTAGCCCAGGAGTCATCCTTAATGAGGCTGCTGCCGTTGTAGGGAAGCCACACATGCACCAAAATGCTGGGGCATTAAAGGAGGGACCTTAACTGTGGGGCCTGTAATGGAGTTGTTATCATATCAGAAGCTGATATATCAGAGAGCACTCTTAAGGCGGGTAAAGCAAATGATGCCATTACCATCTGTGAATCTACAGTGCTTTAAAAATATTGGAAATTTTGAATTTCAGGAGGAATTTGGAAGCTTTCCATCTTCCTAAACATCTTGTCCCCCTAATTAGCAACTCTGTTCTCTAGAATAGGCAACAGTGTACAGTATGAACCCTTAGATTTAATGCAACAGTTGAAAGCAGACTTGATCCCTCTAAACTTCATGGTTCATAATTTTCTCTGAGCAGAAAGATAATGATTGTATGCAAAACACCCCTATCTCTTTATAGCCCAGAGGCAATAAAGATTCTGTTTGTGTCAACAAAGAATTTTTAGAGCTATGACTGTAAGACCTTTGAAGCAGACTTTGTCATGTCACGGCATCACAGACACTCTGGCTACGGAGTGGATTTTTAAGGCTGAGATGACTGTGTACTTGTGGGTGAGTTTTTGATAAAGCTGCTAAGGTCCAGGCTTATCATTTCTTCACCCCTAAAATTTTAGCAAGTACTTTTTACCCCAACACTCCTTTTATTGGAAAAAATAATGATGTTCTAACTCTCCTTCCACTGCTTTCGTTTACCTTCTCCTGTGTTTCTGTTCCGATCAGGTCTCTACAAATATCTGGATTTTAAAGAAATTAGAAAGCTCTGCCATTCTTTATTGTCACATTATATTAAAGGAAGGAAGTCATGCTTTTACATTTTCCCTGTTCAAGAAGATGCTGAATAAGATTTGCCATCCATTCCCAGAAGCAGAAACTCTATTAAAATTTTAGATTGTAATCTAATAAAATTTCATCTTACCCTATTGCTTTTCTTAACCACCCCCCAGCAATCAAGCACATAGTCTTAGTATCTAAGGCTAAGGAGAAAGGAGTTCATATATTGCATAAGTGTTTTCCAATAAATTTTTTAAAACTTGGAGGAGATGGGGGGGGGGTGCCTCGTGTAATTTTATAGGACCTCTGAGGCCCAGAGTTTTTAAGTAATCTTTTTTGATGTTTTTAGACACACCATTAAGCTGAGGATAAAAGTCCCTGTGTTCAATATCTGGATACATTAAGCAGTAGGTTTGAAATTTACAGCTTTCATTTTGACAAGGAAAATGACACGTTTGGTCTCAAGTGCTACCTTGAACTGTTTTTCAACACTGAGACAGGTTGTCAGGCTGAGGGTGGAGGTCTGGGCATTTAGTCGCTGCAGAGCCTCCATGATGTAAACTCTTCCAGCTCGTCAGGAGAAGCCAGCCGGACCTTGGGCTGTGGGCTGAGGTCCGGTCAGGGGAGCAGTAGGATGCCATCTGGAGGCTTGTACTGCCAAACACTGAGTTCTGATCGAATGCCTTCCAAGGAGCATGTAGTTCCTCCAGAGGAGAAAAAGAGCATCCCGTAGAGAATGCCTGCATAAATGGGTGGACCTCAGACACTTCCATTTTGATTCTGCCCATAAGGGATTTCTCAGTGGAGCCTCTTCTTCTGACATGTTCCATGGCGTCTGGGGACCTGGTCTTTAGGAGTAGCTTAAGCAAAGTGAAGGGCAGCAGTAGGAATGGAGGGAAAAGGAGGACAGCCATAGGAACAATGAATGGAGGGGGTAGGTACAGAGGAGATATGGTGCCATCCAGTTGGTCCAGCTGGTGTCAGGACTAGTACAAGTTCCCTGCCACCTCCCACGCCAATGTAAGCAATGAGGCTGGAGATGTGGGGATGGAGAGCCTGGAACAAGCTTTACAAGCTAGGATAAGGAGTGTGGATTTTATCTCCAAGGCAGTGGATGGAGAGGACGAGATCAGTGATTTTTTTGAAAATCACTTCTAGGTGAGGAAAGAAATCACTCTCTGGGGTGATAGAGACTTCCTAGAGTCGACAGCCTGGGTGGGAGCTGACTGCAGTAATACAGGGTTGCGGTGGTGAGCTGGGGACAGAACTGCCCTGTGCTACAGAGAACCAGACTATGACCACGAAGGGGGGTGGGAGGTGCAGCAGGAGCACCCCTCCCCAGGGCATTGGTGGGAGTTGGTGCTGGCTGTGGAGGGTGAGGGAAAGGAGGGCCATCTGGTTTCTTTCCTTTTGTCAATTCCCAGAAGACTGGGGGAAAGTCAGCAAAGAGTCTCACCCTCACATTCATAGAATAGAAACTCCCTGTTTTTTCCCTTCCCGTTTCACATCCTTCCCCCCCATACTACCCTCTGCCCTCCTTTTTCCTCATCCTTCTGGCGAAGTCCCTGAAGGAATAGAGCACTTGCATCTATTGGACTTCTGTCTAACTCTGCTTGTTTTTCTTTTGTTTTGTTCTATTTCTGCTGCAATGACATCACTTATATTTATAATGTTTTTGTCCTTTATAAAGTGCTGTACTATATACACTCAGAACTTGGTACCTATTTCTTCTCTTTCTACTTTCTCTTATCTCTCTTTCCCCCTGTTTTCTCCTCTTCATTTAGATACACTTAATGGATGGGAGACTCAGATCCTGTGGATTCCTTCTGTGTGAGGGGCATGTGTCAGTGGCCACTAGTGTGGTTATGCAAAACATACATCGTTAATTCCACATGGTCCTGGCATTGTGGTCTTAAACAAATGTGGCATAAAGAATAATCCGTGGACAGCACAATAAATCTTAGTTGATTTTGACCCCATGTGGTATCATGTCTGTAGTGTCTAGAATGGGCAGACTCTACAGCTGATCTAAATGTAATCAACTCAGGGATTTAAAGGACACTTACTGTCTTAGTCTGTGTCTACGTGTGTGAAGAGGGGCTCACCAAGGAATACATTCATTTAAAGCTTAAACAGCAAGGCTTTGTTTTAGCATTAGATTTCAAGGTTTGTATTTATAAAGAATGCTTAGTTGGAGGGGCTTACTTTCAACTGCACTTATTTGTAGAAGAGATGGAAAATTTCAGTTCTTTCCAAATCAGAGTGCATCCCACTACATCTTACCACTCTCCTACAAGAGAACAATTAACAAAGTGACAAAGTACAGAAAAGCAAACTAACTGTGAGTAAAGAAATTCTCTGTGGCATTTTCTGCACACTTATTAATATTAATTAATATTAATATTAATATTAATAAAAATAACATAAATAGCCTCAGGCCAACTAATTTTTCTAATAAATGGGAAAGAGAAATATTTTCCAATTCCAGAACATTTTAAAAATTTTAGAAACACATCCATTCTGTCTAGCATCAACAAGGCTATGACACAAGATCAGTTTGCTAAAAAAAAAATAATAAAATAAAAAGTCCACCACACAACTGGGCAGGTACTTTGAAGCTCTTTATTTCTGCTTTTATTTCCTTTCAATAGCGCATGAAAGGATTACATTAAATTAAAACATGAAGGTCGTACACTTGCATTTTTTAAAATCTGTGGAATGTTCAATATCTGTTCTGCATAAGCACATTGGGCTGTTCTCTCTGAGCCCTCACCCAGAGAAACAGGAGCTTGCCTGGCATTAAAAATGCTGTTCAGATATTTTCCAGAGACATAAAAGAGAAAATATCATCACAAGTAGTGAAAATGAATAAGAAAAAAACCACAGGAGTATGGCATTTGGACAGACCAAGCGGGAACAGGGAGGGGAAGAGAGGGAGGGCGAGGTGAGGAGGGGAGAAAGATCTTAAACACACACCTGGGTGAGTGATCACGTTGTCTCTTCTGAGCTGAGTTTTCATATTATGGTTTGAGTCTGTTTTGTCATTTGGTTCTAGCTATCCTGGGACCTGCGAACCTGCTTTTGTTTTACAGATGTTTAGAAATAACTTATGGGGGGCCTAGATGACTCAGTCACTTAAGCATCTGACAATTGGTTTTGGCTCAGGTCATGAACTGACCTGAGTTCGGCTCAGGGTCATGAGATCGAGCTCCACTCTGGGCTCTCTGCTTGGCATCAGTTGGTTCCAGATTCTCTCCCTCTCCCCTATTTGTGCACTCCCTCTAAATAGATAAATAAATAAAATAGTTTAGAAAAAAATAAATAATTTATAGAGAATAAAAAGTATTACAAAGTTTGAAAATTTAATTTCATAAAATATCTTGAGAACCTGAGAATAGAAAGGCCTACTCAATTAAAATCCATTTTGGAAAGGCTTACTCAGGAAAGGGTATCACATGCCAGAAGCTTGAGATAACTTCTAACCCAATTTACAGAAGTCATATATGGTACAGATATAGTTGCCAAAACACACACATTTGACACAAAATATATACACGTATACACACACACACATACACACACGCACACACTCCAGGATTATAAATATCCAGAATAATAGATCTATCTTATTTAAGTCAATGAAAGGCAATATTTTAATATATTAAATGCTACATAAGTATGTATGTTGCACTTTCAGGGTAATTGTTACCTTTTATCTCACAACAAAGATGTTTTTCAAATTATTGGGGTCTGTGTTCAAAATGATCAGAAAAGAAATACTCAGCCATGTGCTACCCCAATTTGCCATTTGAAAGAAAATTCCCAGGTACTTATCCACTTAAATTATGCTAAGTCCTGAATTTAGAAAAGTGTCAGTGGTAACATTCTTTGAGGTGGCCGTCCAGCCCATGACCCTACTTTGAGAAATGATCCCTTTCCTGCCTGCGTGCATGTAGATGGCCCCTGGCAACCATGCTCATATTTTGATACCACATCTCAAGCTATAGCTGACCAGAGTAACTTAACCTAAACCACTGTAGAAACTCACACACACACACACACACACTGAGCTAACACATTAGTAAGTACCATTATGCTTTCTGCCTTGGAATCCTTACATACTTAGAATTTAAAAAAACATTAATTTGAGCACTTTATGGTGGCATTCTGTTACTTCTAACCAAAAGCCTGAGTTAGATAGGCAAAATGGAGAGAGAGGAAGAGAGAGCTACTGGTGGTGGAAAGCTCTCCTGTGGTGACCACATGCTATATCCACTTACGTCAAGGAGATGGGGAAATTTTATATTTATGACCCTCCAGGACTCCTATGGCGAGGAGTCTGTTCTTCCCTTTTGCCTCAACACTGAAGACTTCTCTATACTATCTCCTCTGAATCCAGACAAAATTTATGTCCTCTAGCCAAGACTATGTTGGCCACCACAAAATGCCCAGACTTCCAAGTCCTTCTCCTCACCTACACTTTAAGCCCATGTGAATCTGCTTTTATTTCCATGATTCTCAAATTTTATTGTATATCAGAATCACCTGGAAGGTTTTCTAAAACACAGACTGCTAGGCCTGAGTTACTTTTTGACTCAGTAGGTATGGGGTTAGGCCTGAGAATGAGAATTTCTAAATTCCTGGGTGATATGGATTCTTGCGGTCCAGTGGAAAACTACCCCCTTATTTCTTTCTCTCCCCAAGTCCTGAAACTCACTCATTATGCTCTTTGAATTCAGAGTCTGTTGATAGCAAGATCCCGTATATTTTCAGCCTCTCTTCTGTCTTGCTGTAATGCAAACTTGACTCTTCTCTAAGGTCCCATTTTTTCTAGTAGCCTGTCAAATGGGTGGCTGCTTTTTCCCCCAAATCCCCAGGACCACTGATCTGGTAGTGGGGGTATGTGTCCTCCTGGTTTCTCATTGCTACTTTCAGATGTTTCTCCTCAAATCTTTCCTAAAAACAGCCAATCATGAATCTTATGCCATGAGAGGATATCAACCCTGTCTCTCGTTGTTCTCATTTATGGATTTCTGTGTTATTTCCCTTAATTCCTTGGTGACATAAGCAAGGAACACTCTTCACTAACACTCCTGTCTCAATTATGGTAGATTTCAATAAATATATAGATAATTGTTCTAACACCTTGGTCTATCAGTTCCTTAACCACCTCTGTTCGGATGGCCTTGTCCTCTACCTTATATTAGCCACTCTTATGTGGTCATACATGGACTTCTTGATAACCTCAATTTCAAACATTATACTCTCTGGTTGCGATGTCGTATCTTTCCAGGCACTCTCTATATTATTAGAGCCCTAGTCATTCTTTGATTCTAATGAGACCTATGAGCTTTTGATCCTACCTTCTTTTAATTGGCATCTTTCCAGATTAAATTTTATAATCATTTTTAATCATTACAATAAATCCTCTATAAACAGCCTCCACTCCCTTGCTCCTCTCTCCTGGTTTTACTCAATAAGAGCAGATCCATAACCTGGTTAAGTCCAACTCTCTCCCTACTCCATGACTACAACTCCAAAGCTAAAACTGTCTGGAGAAATACCCAGAGCCACACAGACATTAAAGAGAAGTAGACTCTTAATTCTGCAAGGCAATCATATTAGATACTTTTTAAAAAAATTTTCTCTCACTCTTGATGATGATTGAAAATGTTTTTATTACTTTTTAAAACTCAGTACCTTGGATGCCTGGGTGGCTCCGTGGGTTAAGCCACTGCCCTCGGCTCGGATCATGATCTCAGGGTCCTGGGATGGAGTCCCTCATCGGGCTCTCTGCTCAGCAGGGAGCCTGCTTCCTCCTCTCTCTCTCTCTGCCTGCCTCTCTGCCTACTTGTGATCTCTCTGTCAAATAAATAAATAAAATCTTTAAAAAAAAAAACAAAACTCAGTACCTCCTTCCCTACTGAGAAAACTGGAGCATTCACAAGAGAACTTACAGAGATTATCACCACTACTTCAGTCCATCTGCCACCCTTGTGTTCTCTGACATCTTGCCTGTTACCACAGGTGAAATAGCTGTGCTCTTATTTCAAGTCAGTCCTTTCACTGAGCCCTAGAACTCATCTTACACTGCATTGCTTGAGAAATTCCCCTTCTAATATATCATCCATCTTCCACACTGTATTGTCATACAAAAGTAATGTTGCTTCTCCCAAGCCAAAAACTTTCTCTTGATCTCTACTTCCCACCTGTGTATTGCCCCATTTTATGATTCTTATTTCCAGCAAAACTACTTGAAGAAGTGACCCAGAGTCATCTCTCCGATTTATGTCTTCCTGTTCTCTCTCATCCACTGCCATCAGGCTTTTGTCCTCACCACTTCACCAAAACTGCTCCCCTGTAGCTTACCCAGGCACTATGTTCCATAGTCATATCTCTGCTTTAATGTTATGAATGCTATGAATAGCATTTGAATCACACATCATTCTTGATATATATTCTTCACTTATATTCCAGGGCACAACACTTTCTTGGATTTCCTCCTACCTTACTGAAAGCTCTTTCTGTTTCCTTTTCTGTTTCTCCTCTTCTTCATCTTCTAATACTAGAAAGCCTCAGATTTCAACCCTTGGACCTCCTCTCTTTTTTATCAACATTTCTTTGGTGATCTTATTCATCTCATGCTTTAAATATCATATCTATGTGTCTACAGTGCTGCAGAAAAATTTCTGTCCTCTCATTTTTGAGACTATTAGCCAAATGAATATAATAAATAATGAATATAATTTATTTTGTGGCATCACCCAAAGAAGTTAAGTATTAAACTAAGTCCATCAAATATAATTTATATAATAATTTATCAGTCATTTCTCTTTTCATTTAATTGAAGTAAATAACTGACAAATAAAATTGCAGTATATATAAGATATACAGTGTGATGATGATCTGATATATGTGGACAGTGTAAAAGAATTCCTATCATGAAGTTAATTAACATCCCCTTGCATATTTACCTTTTTTTTTTTTTAGGTAGGAAGATACTTAAGTTCTACTATATTAGCAAATTTCAGTTATACAAAGCAATATTATGTCAACTACAGTCATTATACATTAGATCCTCAGATCTTACTCATCTTATAACTGAAAATTTGTACTCTTTTATTAACCTCTCTATTTTTCTAAAACCCTCCTCCTGACAACCACCATTCTCCTTTATATCTCAATGAGTGTGATTTTTTTTTTTTTTGATTCCACATATTAGTGATACTACACAGTATTTATCTTTCTCTGTCTGGCTTGACTCACTTAACATAATGCTTTCCAGATTCATTCATGTTGTTGCAAATGGCAGAATGTCTTTATTAGAAGGCTCAGTAATATTCTTCACACACACGCACGCACACACACACACACACACATACACACACACACACAACGGTACCTACATACCACATCTTATTTATCCATTCATCTGTTTGTGGACATTTAGATTGTTTTCATACCTTGACTATTGTGAATAGTGCTGTATTGAACTAGTGGTACAGATACCTTTTTGGGATAATGGTTTTTGTTTCCTTTAGATATATATCTAGAATTGGGATTGCTGGATCATACGTTAGTTTTATTTTTAATTTCTTGGGGAACCTCCATGCTGGTTTCCGTAGTGACTGAATCAGTTTACATTCCCACCAACACTGTTCAAGGGTTCCATTTTCTCCACATCCTCACTAGCACTTTCATCTTTTGTCTCCTTTGCTGTACAGAATCATTTTAGTTTGATATAGTCCTACTTGTTTATTTTTGCTTTTGTTACTTTTGCTTTTGGTGTCAAATCTAAAAAATCATTGCCAAGATAAATATCAAGGAGCTTATCCTCTATGTTTTCTTTTAGGAATTTTATGGTTTCAGATATTATATTCAAGTCTTTAGCCCATTTTGAGTTGATTTTTGTGTATGGGGAAAGATAGTGGTCTATTTTTTTCTTTTGCACATAGCTGTCCAATTTTCCCAACACCATTTATTGAAGAGACTATCTTTTCCCTGTCTTATATTCTTGGCTCCTTTGTTATAAATTAGCTGACTGTATGTGGATGGATTTTTTTTGGGCTCTGTACTATATCCTGTTGATCTATGTGTCTGTTTTTGTGCCAATACCATACTATTTTTATTATGATAGTTTTGTATTGTATTTTGAAATCAGGAAGTGTGATATCTGTAGCTTTGTTCTTCTTTCTCAATATTGCTTTGGCTATTCAGGGTCTTTTGTGATTCCATATTTTAGGATTTTTTCTATTTCTATGGAAGATGGAATTTGATAGGGATTGTGTTGAACCTGTAAATAGCTTTGTGTAGTACAGACATTTTAATAATATTAATTATTCCAGTCTATGAATATGGAATATCTTTCCATTTATTTGTGTCTTTTTCAATTTCTTTTATTAGTGTTTTATAGTTTTCAGTGTATAGGTCTTTCACCTCCATGGTTAGATTTATTCCTATGTATTTTATTTGTTCAGGTGCTATTGTAAATGGGATTATTTTCTTAATTTCTCTTTCTGATAGCTCATTGTTAGTATGTAGAAATACAACTGATTTTTATATACTGATTTTGTATCCTCCAACTTTAGTGAGTTTGGTAATTAGTTCTAACAGTGTCTTGGTGGAGTCTTCAGGGTTTCCTATATTATATTATTTTGTCATCTGAAAACAAAGACAATTTTATGTCTTCATTTCTGAAATGAATGCCTCTGATTTCTTTTTCTTGCCCAGTTGTTCTGGTGGAAACTTCCAGTACTATTCTGAAGAAAAGAAGTGTCATGTTCCTGATCTTAAGAGGATGAACTTTCAGCTTGTTTAGTATGTTGTCACCTCTGGGCTTGAGACATATGCTCTTTTATGCTCTGCTACATTCCTTCTATACCCAATTTGTTGAGAGGTTTTTTTTTTTTTTTAAATCATGAACAGATATTGAATTTGTCAAATGCTTTTTCTGCATCCATTAAGATGATAATATAATTATTATCCTTCATTTCATTAATATGGTGTATCACACTGGTTTATTTACGTATGTTGAACCATCCTTGTATCCTAGAGATCCCATTTGAACATGATGTATATTCTATTTAATGTACTGTTGAATTTGGTTTGCTAATATTTTTGTTTTGTTTTGTTTTGTTGGTTGAATAATCTTTTTTTATTATTATGTTCAATTAGCCAACATGTGGTACATCATTAGTGTTTGCTGTTATTTTATTGAGGACTTTGCATCTATGTTCATCAGGGATATTGACCTGTAATTTTCTTACAGTGTCCTTGCCTGGCTTTGGTATCAGGCTAATGCTGATCTCATAAAGTAAGTTTGGACATATTCCCTCCTCTTTCATTTTTTGGAGGACTTTGAGATAGAATGATATTAATTCTTTAAATGTTTAGTAGAATTCATTAGTGAAGCCATCTGGTCCTGGGCTTTTGTTTGTTAGGAGTTTTCTTTTTCTTCCTTTTTAAAAATATTTTTTATTAACATATAATGTATTAATAGACCCAGGGGTACAGGTCTGTGAATTGCCAGGTTTACACACTTCACAGCACTCACCAAAACATATACCTGCCCCAAAGTCCATACGCAACCACCCTCTCCCTATCCCTCTACCCCCAGCAACCCTCAGTTTGTTTTGTGAGATTAAGAGTCTTATGGTTTGTCTCCCTCCCAATCCCATCTTGTTTCATTATTCTTTTCCTGGCCTCCAAACCCCCCATGTGGCCTCTCAGCTTCCTCATATTAGGGAGATCATATGATAATTGTTTTTCTCTGATTGACTTATTTCACTAAGCATAATACCCTCTAGTTCCTTCCATGTTGTCGCAAATGGCAAGATTTCATTTCTTTTGATGGCTGCCTAGTATATGTATATATATATATACATATATATGTATATATATATCACATCTTCTTTATCCATTCATCTGCTGATGGACATTGAGGTTCTTTTCATAGTTTGGCTATTGGATATTGCTGCTATAAACATTCGGGTGCATGTGCCCCTTCGGATCACTACATTTGTATCTTTATGGTAAATACCCAGTAGTGCGATTGTTGGGTTGTAGGGTAGCTCTATTTTCAACTTTTTGAGGAACCTCCATGCTGTTTTCCACAGTGGCTGCACCAGCTTGCATTCCCACCGACAGTGTAGGAGGGTTCCCCTTTGTCCACATCCTCACCAGCATCTGTCATTTCCTGACTTGTTAATTTTAGCCATTCTGACTGGTGTGACGTGGTATCTCAGTGTGGTTTTGATTTGTATTGTATCACACTGATTGATTTATAGATATTGAACCAACCTTGCAGTCTTGGAATAAATCCCGCTTGGTCATGGTGAATAATCCTTTTAATGTACTATTGGATCCTATTGGCTCATATTTTGGTGAGAATTTTTGCATCTATGTTCATCAAGGATAGTGGTCTGTAATTCTCTTTTTTGATGGGATCTTTGTCTGGTTTTGGGATCAAGGTAATGCTGGCCTCATAAAATGAGTTTGGAAGTTTTCCTTCCATTTCTATTTTTTGGAACAGTGTCAGGAGAATAGGAATTAATTCTTCTTTAAATGTTTGATAGAATTCCCCTGGGAAGCCGTCTGGCCCTGGGCTCTTGTTTGTTGGGAGATTTTTGATGACTGCTTCAATCTCCTTACTGGTTATGGGTCTGGTCAGGTTTTCTATTTCTTCCTGATTCAGTTGTGATAGTTTATATGTCTCTAGGAATGCATCCATTTCTTCCAGATTGTCAAATTTGTTGGTGTATAGTTGCTCAAAATATGTTTGAAAAAAAATAAAGAAAGTTGATAAATCTTTAGCTAGACTCACCAAGAAAGAAAAAAAGATTCAAATAAATAAAATCAGAAATGAAAGAGGAGACATTAAAACTGATAACAGAAATATTCCACAGATCATCACAGAAAAAATCCACAGATTGATTCCACAGATCAATTATAAGTTGCCGTTATAATTGTTTGTATTTCTTTGGTGTTGGTTGTGATTGCTCCTCTTTCATTCATGATTTTATTTATTTGTGTCCTTTCTCTTTTCTTTTTGATAAGTCTGGCCAGACTTATCAATCTTATTTTATTAATTCTTTCAAAGAACCAGCTCCTAGTTTCAATGATTTGTTCTATTGTCTTCTTCTTCTTTTTTTTTAATCTATTTCATTGACTTCTGCTCTGATCTTTATTATTTCTCTTCTCCTGCTGGGTTTAGGCTTTCTTTGTTGTTCTTTCTCTAGCTCCTTTAGGTGTAGGGTTAGGCTCTATATTTGAGAGTAGTTTTCTTATCATTGTTTCAATCTCCTTGCTAGTAATTCGTCTACTTAGATTTTGTATTTCTTCTTGACTCAGTCTTGGTAGGTTTTATGTTCCTAGGAATGTATCCATTGTCTGTAGGTTATCTATTTGTTGAGATAGTAGTTTCTAATGATCTGTGGAATTTTTGTGTTATCAGTTGTAATGTCTCCTCTTTCATTTCTGATTTTATTTATTTGAATCATTTTTCTTTCTTGGTGAATCTAGCTAAAGATTTAGCTATTTTCTTTATTTTTTCAAAAAAACTAGCTCTGAAGGTTTCATTGATTTTTTTTTTCTGTTGTCTTTCTAGTCTTATTTCATTTATATTCATTCTTTGTTATTTTCTTTCTTCTACTAACTTGGGGCTGAATTATCTCTTAAAAAAATTCTTTAAGGTATGAAGTTCGGTTGTTTGTAAGCATTCTTTTTTCTTCATGTAGGCAGGTAACGTTATAAACTTCTTTCCTAGAATTGCTTTTGCTGCATCCCATACATGCACAATGCCAAAACATTTTGTGTTTCCATTTTTATTTATTTCAAGATATTTTTTGACTTCCCTTTGATTTCTTCTTTGGGCTATTGGTTGTTTAAGTGACTCTTAATCTCACAAAACAAACTGAGGGTTGCTGGGGGGAGGGGGGTTGGGAGAAGGGGGATGGTGTTATGGACATTGGGGAGGGTAGGTGCTTTGGTGAGTGCTGTGAAGTGTGTAAACCTGGTGATTCACAGACCTGTACCCCTGGGGATAAAAATATATGTTTATAAAAAATAAAAAAAAATTAAAAAAAATAAATAAATTAAAAAAAAATAAATTAAAAAAAAAGATTTTGTTGTTTATCTCCACATATTTGTAAATTTTCCAGTTTTTCTCTTGTAATTGATTTCTAGTTTCATACTATTGTGGTAGGAAAGGATGCTTCGTACAATTTCAATCTTCTTAAATTCATTAAGACTTGTTTTTGCTCTTACATGTAATCTATTCTAGAGAGTGTTCCATATGTGCTTAAGAAGAATGTGTGTTTTCCTCCTGTTTGATGTGATGTTCTGTATGTGTCTAGGTTCATCTGGTCTAACATGGAGTTGTAAGTCCAATATTTTTTTATTGATTTTCTGTCTAGATGATCTATGTATTATTGAATGTGGGGTTTTTGAAGTCCTCTACTATTCTTGTATTGTTCTCTATTTCTCCTTTCAGATCTATTTTTTAATTATATTTTTTAGGTGCTTCTGTGGTGGGTGCATAAATATTTACGCATGTTGTATCCTCCTGTTGGATTGACCTGTTTATCATTATATAATGACCATCCTTGTCTCATGTTACAGCTTTTGGCTTAAAGTCTATTTAGTCTGATATAAGTATAGCTACCCTTGCCTTATATTGTCTTCAATTTGCATAGAATATCTTTTGCCATCTCTTCACTCTGTCTATGTGTGTCCTTTAAGATGAGCTGAGTCTCTGGTAGGCAGCATATAGTTGGGTCTTGTTTTTTTTTTTTAATCCACTCAGTCACTCCATGTCTTTAAAAAAATTTTTTTTTAGTATAGTTGACACACAATATTACATGAGTTTCAGGTATACAACATAGTGATTCAACTTCTTTGTTAGGCAAAGCCTATCCCATTGTAGCTACCACCATCACTATATAACACTACTTTGATATCATTGACTGTATTCCCTATGCTGTGACTTTTATTCCCATAACTTACTCATTTCATAACTAGAAGCCTGTATCTCCTACTGTCCTTCACCCATTTCTCTCATATCCCCTCTCCACTCCTCTTCTCTCTGGAAACCATCAGTTTGTTCTCTCTTTATATTTTTAAAAGATTTTATTTATTTGAAAGAGAGTATGAGAGAGATCATGAGAGGGGAGAAGGTTAGAGGAAGAAGCAGACTCCCTGTGGAGCTGGGAACCCGATGCAGGACTTGATCCCAGGACTCCGAATTATGACCTGAGCCAAAGGCAGTTGCTTAACCAACTGAGCCACCCAGGTGCCCTGTTCTCTGTTTTTATAGGTCTCATTCTTCTTTTAATTTGTTTATTAATTTGTTTTGTTTTTTAGATTTACATATCAGTGAAGTCATATGGTATTTGTCTTTCTCTGTGTGATTTATTTCACTTAGCATAGTACCCTCTGGATGTAATTGCGGTATTATAAATGGCATGATCTCATTCTTTTTATTTTTATTTATTTATTTATTTATTTTTGATCTCATTCTTTTTAATGGCTATGTACTATTCCATTATTATATATAGAACTGCTTTTATATGTAGATACATATACATATACACACAGCACTTCTTCCTTATCCATTAGTCTGTCAGTTGACCTCTTGCTTCCATATCTTGGCTATTATAAATAATGCTTCAATAAACATAGGACTGAATATATCTTTTTGAATTAGTGTTATTATTTTCTTTTGGTAAATACCCACTGGAGGAATTATTGGATCATATGGTCTTTCTATTTTTCATTTTTTGACGAAAATCCATACTGTTTTCCATGGTGGCTATACTAATTTACATGTCCTCCAGCAGTGTACGAAAGTTCCTTTTACATCCACACCAACATTTGTCATTTCTTGTCTTTTGACAGGTGTCAGTTGATATCTCATTGTGGTTTTGATTTGTATTTCCTTGATAATTAGTGGTGTTGAGTATCTTTTCATGTGTCTGTTGACCATCTGTATCTGTTTTCCAGAAAAACGTCTGTTCAGATCCTCTGTCCATTTTAAAATCAAACTTTTAACTTTTTTTTTTTTTTGGTGCTGAGTTGTATAAATTCTTTATATATTTTGGATATTAACCCCTTATCAGATATATTCTCCCATTTAGTAGGTTGACTTCTCATTTTGTTGATGGCTTCCTTTTTGTACAAAACTTTATTTGGAGGTAGTCCCAATACTTTATTTTTGTTTTTGTTTCCTTTGCCTTAGGAGACATATCTAAAAAAATGTTGCTATAGTCAATGTTGGAGAAATTATTGCCTGTGTTCTCTTCTAGGATACTAATGGTTTCAGTTCTCATATTTAGGTACTTATTCCATTTTGAATTTATTTTTGTGTATGGTCTTAGAAAAGTGGTCCAGTTTCATTCTTTTGTATGTAGCTATCCAGTTTTCCCAGCACCATTTTTTGAAGAGATTGTCTTTTCTCCATTGTATATTCTTGCCTCCTTTGTCATAGATTAATTGACTATATAAGCATAGATTTATTTATGGGCTCTCTATTTTATTTTATTGATCTATGTATCTGTTTTTGTACCAATACCATATTGTTTCGATTACTGCAGCTTTGTCGTATATCTTGAAATCTGGAATTGTGATTCCTCCAGCTTTGTTTTTCTTTCTCAGGATTGTTTTGACTATTTGGGCTCTTTTGTGGTCCTATACAAATTGTACTATTATTTCATCTAGCTCTGTGAAAAATGCTGTTAGTATTTTGATAGCAATTTTACTGAATATGTAGATTGCTTTGGGTAATATGGACATTTTAACAATATTAATTATTGTAATCCACAAGTATGTAACATCTTTCCATTTGTATTGCCTTTGGTTTCTTTCATCAATGTTTTAGAGTTTTCTGAGTACAGGTCTTTTACATCCTTGGTTAAGTTTATTTCTAGGTATTTTATTCTTTTTGGTGCAATTATAAATGAAACTGTTTTCTTAATCTCCCTTTCTGCTATTTGTTATTACTGTTTAGAAATGCAACAGATTTGTGTATATTAATTTTGTATCCTGCAACTTTACTGAATTCATTTATCAGCTCTAGTATTTTTTTTTTTTTTTGAGGAATCCTTAGGGTTTTCTGTACATAGTATCATGTCATCTGTAAATGATGACAGTTTAAATTCTTTATCAGTGTGGATGCCCTTTCTTTTTCTTATCTGATTCCTGTAGTTAGGACTTCCAGTACTATATTGAATAAAAGTGCTAAGAGTGGACATCCTGTCTTATTCTTGATCTGAGAGGAAAATCTCTCAGGTTTTCATGATTGAGTATGATGTTAGCTGTGGGTTTTTCATGTATGGCCTTTATTATGTCTGTAAACCTACCTTGTTGAGAGTTTTTATTATGTATAGATGTTGAACTTCCACTCTGTATCTTTTGAGTGGAGAATTTAGTCCATTACACTTAAAGAAATTATTGATAAGTATGAACTTATTCTTGCCATTTTGTTGTTTTCTGGCTGTTCTGTAGTTCCTTTGTTTCTGTCTTGCCCTCCTCTTTTGTGATTTGAAGATTTTCTGCAGTGGAATGCTTTGATTTCTTAATCCTTCTCTGTTGTGTATCTACATAAGTTCTTGCTTTGTGGTTACCATGAGGCTTACAGAAAACTATAGTTATGATAGTCTAATGTGATAACTTCAAATGCATATAAATCCTTTACATTTTTACACTCCCCTCCCCTGTATTTTATGTTTTTGATATGACACTTTACACCTTTTAGTATTGTGCATATGCTACCAAATTATTATGGTTATAATGATTTTAATACTTTGTCTTTTAACCTTTAATTAGTTCATTTTTTATAATTACTTCTCTTATAGTGTTGGATAGTTTAGCAAAATGGTTAAAAACATGGGTTTTAGAATAAGAAAGGTTATAGTTCAGGCCTACTTATTCTATTAATTGAATAAACCAATTTACTAATCTCTCCTAGGTTTTCCATATCTGTAAATGGGAAAAATAATACCCACCCCACTAGATTGTTATGATGATTAAATAAGCTATAGGTGTGTTTGGTTTGGGTTTCTCTCAAAGCAGAGTGTGAGACCAGATAGTTTATTTGGGAGGTGCTTGTAGAAAGCAAGAGTGAGAGAATAGTTAGAGTGAGCCAGAGGAGGAAGAACAAATATGAGGGTATGTTATAATGGTTGCTGCTATAGGCATTTGTGGCTTAATCCTGTTGGGACTTCAGAGAAACAAACAGAATGCCCCTCTCAACCCCCGCCACCAGAATTGGTGTAAGGAAGGATGAGAGGTTGAGGCTCCCATGCCCCATTACTGAGGTTTTACCATCGAGCTGTTACCTTCTTTGAACTTCTAGAAGCCCCCAAATTGAGTTGAGCAGACCCTTAATGGTTTTGGGGAAGGCTCTGAAGGAGTCTGTGTCTGCTTACACTAGTAAATGACTGCAGATTCCTGGTCATCTTATGTTCCACTTAGAGATAAACCCTGAAGGGGTACTGGAATGTAAGGACCTAAGGAACAGTCTGGTCTCTATGCAGTAAATATTGGACAATGGTCTCTTTATTATTCTTTATTAGTAGCTCATCTATGAAGTTGGGTGTTTTATTTTACCATGTACTAAAATGTTGGTCTCAGGGCACTATCTCTCCCCAGCTCCCACCCATTCCTTTTACACACCCTTCCTCTTGTGAAGTTGTAGCCCAAAGTTAGGTGAGGTTGGGTAGGAACCCTAATGAAAATGACTTTCAGGAGTTTATGCATATTCTGCTCTATGATTCAGCTAAAAAACTGTCCAGAAAGCTGCCTTATAGAGCTACCCAAAGGCAGGTTTACCTCGTAGTGCCAGGATTCATCCTTAGCTTCTTTGAAAACAAAAAGCCAGGGATTATTTTCAGATCTGTCTTGCTTATTGACAACAGCTGACTGAAGTAGCATGTCAGTTATCAAGGATTATTTTTAAATCCTTCATATTAGAAAAGGACAGAGTGGTTAGGTAATCTTATCCAACTCCTAGGTTCAATGCACTGCTTAGATCATCCCTTGGTTTGGCTGCGGTGAACTATTTTGGTTTGAATTGTTGATATTTCTTTATTGGAGTGTTTCATTTTTTGTTTTGTTTTTGTTTTTTGCTACAGTAATTCTTACTGCTAAAACATAAAACCACAATAGGAGTCAATTCAAACTTTCCTTTTATTAAAAACTTATTCCCACTATTACAAATTCTTTTTTATACCAAGATAAACGTTTTATTTATTTTTGATTATTTAGTTTTTCCAGCTGTAACACTATTACCTCTGGGACCATATGCTCAGTTCATATTTATTTGCCAATCTTTGCCTCTAGATGCATACAATGGTTCTTACCATAAAAACTTGCTGTTGGTGAAAATAGGTTAAATTGTAATTCAAAAGGAGATCCTCTTGTGTATCAGATTTATACATTTCTGATATCAAATTTGAGAGAATCCATGTTGCTTACTCATGTGTCTTAGTCAAACATAGAAAGAGCCAGTGTTTTCTTATTAGCATACCAATTTCAGTCTCCATAAGTAGTTCCTTATAAGTGCATTTTTTCAAGTATTTAAACCATTTGCTGCTCTTTGGACATCTTTTACTTTTGTCTATCTTTGTGTGTGTCAGGGGTCTAAGAATGAGCAGACCACCACAATTTATCACAATGACACAAAGAGTTTCTTTGTTCTGTCCTTCTAAATGGCCCTTTGTGTACCTACACATTGCTGAGTCATATTTCTGAAACTCCTTTTCCCTGGGGCAGAGGGTAAAATACTGAGATGTGGCAGAATGCAAACTTTCAGCATCATGATTATTACTACAATAGAGCATTTTTAAAGATTTTTTAAGCAGTTACTTTTGGTCCTTTAGACTGCAAACTTTTTCAAACTGCAACCACAGAACAATAAAGTATCAGGCATTTTTGACTAAGATCTATTATGATAAACAGGTTTTACTTCATGTGCAGAACACGTACAACTACATACATGCAGAATGGAAACAAAATTTTCATGAAGCAATATTTAATCTATATTCCTGGTGGTATACTCTGTTATTTTCTTTTTTTCTATCTTCTGAAAGGTTGATTAAACTCTCCAAGTCAAATCTATGACCCTTTGCAGGGTTATCAACCACACAGAAAAATAATTCATTAATTGAGAGAGAAAAGGGCTTTTAAATATATATTATACAACTATAATACTTAATATATGTGTTTCTATAAATATATTTATATGTATATTCAAAATGTATTTCTCACCAAAAGCCACTATGAATAATGTTTGCAAGCCACTGCTTTAAAGAATAAGAGAATTGAAACTTGCATTCAGAGGCAAGTGGAAGAACACACAGTGGGGAGTGTTGAGAGGTGAGGCAGAGTGTAATGTAAGCGAGATTTATTTTTATTCATTTACTTTCATTTCTTAATTATTAGATAAACCTATAAGATTGCTTTCCTTCTTCAACTATTTTTTTCCCTCAAGAGTTATATATGTCAAATTATACAGAGATTAAAAACCATGTTGAGTATTGATTACTGTTGATGGAGTCAGTGTCTTGATCTTAAACATCATGAATAACATTCTGACATAATTCATGTACTTAATCTTTTAAGAATTTGGGAATTTAAAAATAATTCTTTGGGTGCTCCTTTTTTTTTTTTTTTCTTTGATGAGCAGGGGTAATACATATTCATGTGTAAAATGGATCTTCTGTAATTGTTCAGTATCACAGATCCCCAAGGCTATCTTCATGACAGTTGAAGAGATAAATTTAAAAAGCTTTCATGAGGATTGGCATATTGTTCACCTACGTCTAAGGACTTGTTGGCTCAGTGACTCAGAAATCTGTGTCCATCCCAGTCAGGAGCAAAGACTCCTGATCCAGCACCTGACCACACGTGATATTGCACGGGCCTCGCATCCTGGTGAGCAGAGACTCGGTTTGCTGGAGTTTTGTACTCTAACATATTAAGTCTGAAATAATATTTCAGACTTATAAATATATATATTTATATTTACAAATAAATTTATATTTATGTTTGAACCTCTGGATTTAACTGTGGCACTTATTTATTTTGAACACACTTTCCCCTTAGAAATTTTAAAAAGACCAGAAACAGAATTTAATTCAGTCAAATTCAACAAGAATTCTTGAAAACATTCTGCATGCCCCTCATTATAATAGACACTGGGAATAGATAATTTTGTATAAATTCAATAGCAAATTTTGTTTCTATCTACATAAATATATATATTGTATCTATCTATCATCATCTACCTATCTATGAGTGAAATGTTAATAACAGGTCAGTGCAAGCCCTATATATATATATATATATATATATATATATATATATATAGTCATTCTGCTATATTTTCAAGTGTTCTATAAACATGAATAAATTTCTTTTAAAAAAAAAGATTTATTTATTTGGGAGAGAGAAAAAGAGAGTATGTGTGCATGCCCATGAGAACAGGGGAGAGGGGCAGAGGGAGACAGTGAGAAGCAGACTCCCTTCTGAGCATGGAGGCCCACATGGGGCTCAAACTTACCACCCCGAGTTGGGGACTTGAGGTGAAATCAAGAGTTGGATGCTTAACAGACTGAGCCACCCAAGCAGCCCTACAGCATGAAAAATTTCAAACTAAAAGTTGGGGGAAAAAATCCAAAAGTTCATTCTGTGGTACATAGTAAGTGCTCAATAAATGCGAACTATTTTTATTAATCCTGATGTTATATCAGTAGGTGCTATCTCCTAGCCCACACCTAGGTATTGCAAACATTTAGCCCAGGCCTTTTTGAGATAAAGCCATGATATCCCCATGCCTGAACTTTATAAAAATGGATTGGGAGTTTTGAAGATTTTATTTATTTATTTGACAGAGAGAGACATAGCGAGAGAGGACACAAGCAGTGGGAGTGGGAGAGAGAGAAGCAGGCTTCCTGTTGAGCATGGAGCCTGATGCAGGGCTCAATCTCAAGACCCTGGGACCTGAGCCAAAGGCAGATGCTTAACAACTGAGCCACCCAGGCACACCAGGTTCGGACTTTGGTATTGTGGCAGTCTACTGGTGTAGATTCTGCTGATATTCCTGGGTTATACGGGTGATCACTTAATTATTCACAGGAACAGCCAGTTCTAATTTTTTTTCTTAACCAGTTCTAATTTTAAGAGTTGGAAGTTCACTTATTCTGCACTAATCCTTTATTTCCTATAACCAAGATAATCTTCCTCCTGGCACTTCTCTCACCAGCATAGTAAAGAAACATACGTATACTTCCCTTAACTGATCAATCAACCAAACCTTTAGCATGCTAAATAATTGAAAATTATTTTCTTCCAGTTTAAACAGTTTCTTTCACTGAACTCTTTGAACATTGAGTGTTCAATTCCTTAGAGACTAGTCCTTATTCCCAGAGTGGTGTCTGGGTGTAGGGAAAGACTCAGGAGTCCTCCTGACAATGAAAGCAAGGTGGCTTGCTCATGTGCCATCTTTCTTTTTGAGGCAGGATGGCTTCACTGCTCATCCCTCTGGACTGATATCACCTGATATGATTCACTTAGGCATCCCTGAAGTACCTAAGTTTTTATGATTGCTCTGAAAGAAATCCTTATTTCCTGTAGCCGCAGGATTGCTTGCTGTTTCTGAAAACCCAACCCAATGCGTGAAGAACAAGCGCTAAGATGTCTCCAGGTATTTCTACCTCCTAGTATTCATGCTATGGTGTAATGTCCTCCCTTTGACTATGATTGGGACTTGTGACTTGCTGCTAACCAATAGAATATGGCAAAGGTAATAGGATGCCATATCCTTAGACATATGAGTTTATGACATCCATTTTTTGGGTAGATTTTCCAATATTGACTCTCTCCCTTGCTAGTTTTGATAAAGTAAGCCACCAGACAGAGAGGCCTATGTGGCAAGAAGCTGAGGGCTGCGTCTGGCTAGCAGCTTGCAAGGAGCTAAGAACTGGATTGTATAAACAGCCAAGTGAGTGTGGAAGGAGATTCTTTTCTTTAGCCAGCCTGAGAAGGGACGCCAGCTTGGGCTGACCCCTCCCTGCAGTCTTGAAAGATCTTGAAGCAGGATACTCAGCTAGGCTGTGACTGGATTCCTGACCCATAGAAACTGTGGAATAACTACGTGTTTATTTATGTTGCTAAATTTGTAGTAATATTTTATGCAGCAATATATGACTAATACATAACTTTTGTCACAAATTTGGCAACCAAGGAGCTGATACAGTTATGAGTTCCCAAACTGCTGTGCTTGATCTATGACATTTAACTTACTCTGAACACACTTTTCTCTTTCAGAGATTTTAAAAGGCCAGAAATTGAATTTAATTCAATTTAGTTCAGGCAAGGTCTACTAAATATAATTTAATAAGTGCTCCTAAAAATGTTATTTCATTATCATAGACACTGGGAATAAAAAAGTAAATATAATGCAGTCCTCAATTTAAGAGGTATAGCTCTATTGGAGAAGACAGCGTTGTAGAACTCTGCTTGGGGCATGTTATTTAGAATGAGTTTTTATATATATTTAAAGTACTGTGTGGTGGTTACTTTTCCATGTTGGTTGGGTCAGAGAGCCCAGATATTTGGTCAAACATTACTCTGGATGTTTCTGTGAATTTTTTTTCTTTTTTCTTTTCTTTTCTTTTTCTTTCTTTTTTTTTTTTTTTTGACAAGATTAATATTTAAATCAGTGAACTTTCTAAAAAAAAATGATTATTTATTTTAGAGAGAGCGAGCAAGCAAGTGCACATGTGTGAGTGCAAGTGGGGAAAGTGCAGGGGGTAGAGAGGGAAGGGGAAAGAATTCAAGCAGACTCTATGCTGAGCACAGAGCCAAACTGGGGCTTGATCTCTTGACCTTGAGATCATGAACTGAGCCAAAACCAAGAGTCAGCTGACTCTCAACTAGCCACCTAGACACCACTAAATCAGTGAATTTTGAATAAAGCAGATTGTCCTCCATAATGAGGCGGGGAAGGGCTCATCTAATCAGTTAAAGGCCTTAAAACAAAGACTAAACTCCCCCAGGCAAAAAGGAATTCTGCTAGTAGATGGTTTTTGGACTTGAACTGCCAACATTGGCTTTTCCATGGGTTCTCATAGTCACATGAACTAATTCCTTAAAATAAATCTCTCTCTATGTGTACACAGATATGTCTATGTATGTTTATGTACACATTTGGTTCTGTTTCTCTGGAAAGCACTGACTAATACCTACCCTCTACCACCACGGTAATGTTTTAAATTTTATACTTTAAGTTGACTGTTTCATATTGAAGCATTACTCTCACTTATAAGATACTTTACTTTTGTTATTTGGTTCCTTCTCTGATAGCCTCACTGGACTGTAAGTTGCTTGAGGACACCTGGATGTTTTTGCCTTTGTGTACTCTTAAACTAACATTGAGTTGAGCCACTTTTTAACTGTGTAACTTTGGGCAAATCACTTCATTTCATTAACCTTTAATTTACTCATTTGTAAAATGTGGATAGTAAACTACTACTTCATGGAATTTCTGTTAGGGTGGATTGAGATAAGACTACAGAGAATTTAGTATAGTGCTTATTACTACTATAATAACCACTTGATAAATCTCATTTTTTGTATTATTATTATCTGTACCAGTAGAATAGTTAGTACTCAAGGAATACTCATTAAACACAAATTTGTTTATTTTTTTAGTTAAATACAGATTTAAAATGATAGCATATATAGGAGTTATGCTGAAGATGAAAATTAATAACACTATATGGAAATTTTAACTCAGCACATTTGAGAGATATGGGTACTTACAGAAACTACCTTCACTATTACAAAACATGATTTTCAGGTACATCTCATATGCAAAATGAGCTGTATAATCAAAAATGTTCCCAGGTGTTACTAGTTATGTACCCTAAATTTAATTTTGCATAAATTCATAAAGAGTTTGAATGCTGCTTTAGTTTGCTCTTATCAATTACAAATAGTTTTCCTAAACTCTACATTTAGAAATAGATTCAGATATTCTGAACTGGAAATTATACAGAATAAAAAGGGAATGTGGTAAGATTAGGAGGTTATGATTAAATCTTAACAGGCTATGACTAGTTTTTCATAAGTTTTCCTTTTGTGTTTTTATTAATGAGGGATAAATTCTGTGGTTCATTAGTGGAGGAAACAATGCAAAATTAAAGATTAGTCTTTGGATAATTATCTTTTGTATTTAAAGGAAAAAAGTAAGAAAGAAGTTGGTTACATTTTTACTCTACCTTCTTATTAGTCTGAAAATTTCAGCTTGTCAGACAAAGTTATTTAAAGTAGCAAAGGCTGTATAATTTTCTATTTTTTAAAAATTTGCAAACTCAAAAATGATTGTAGGGAAAACAGTGGCCTAACCTCTCAATGAGTATTTAATAATAGTGCACTTTACTGGGGTCTCTTATTGGTAGGATTTAATTGCTTAAAAATAACAGTATGGTTCAGGACACCTACTAGAATACTAAAGATTTGATTAATTACAATTAGATAACACTGGTTCAAGCATTTTATTTCTTTTAGTTTTGGATTATTTTTATTATGCTTAATATCAACATCAGTGAGGCTGCCATTGTACAGTCCATCTATTTAAAAATAGAGAAGAGAAGCAGCTCTTTCTGTCCATGGGTCCTGTCCCATATTTTAATAAACCACCATTTTGCAACAAAGATGTCTCAAGAATTCTTTCTTGGTCCTCGGCTTCAGACTGCACCCCACTGGCCCTCACTTATATTCTAAAATTTCATCATTTGGTGCCTGACTGTAGGGTTTTGAGTCTTTACATCTGGACACTGAGCTTCAGTGCAAAATTTGTTGGATCCACTGTTTGCTAATTACTTCATGGCTTACCTTTTTAATTTGCTAGAGTACAACTTGAAGTAATCTCCCTAAGAAAGGGTGGTAAAAGAGGGTCTCCTCTGATTTGGTTAGTGTACAGTTTTCTGGGGTCTGTGCCACCCTTTTAGTATTTTATTCTCTCATTCATATATTCTTTTCTGGATAAAATGACAAGGTGGTAAAACTCACCACAAAAAAAAAAAAAAAAAACAAACAAACTAGAGACAGTACTGAAGGCTAGGGACCTAATCAATATGGACATCGGTAATATGTCAGATTTAGAGTTCAGAATGACAATTCTCAAGGTTCTAGCCGGGCTCGAAAAAGGCATGGAAGATATTAGAGAAACCCTCTTTGGAGAGATAAGAGCTTTTTCTGGAGAAATAAAAGAACTAAAATCTAACCCAGAAGAAATTAAAAAAGCTATTAACGAGGTACAATAAAAAAATGGAGGCTTTGACTGCTAGGATAAATCAGTGAGAAGAGAGAATTAGTGATATAGAAGACCAAATGACAGAGAATAAAGAAGCTGAGCAAAAGAGAGAGAGACAACTACTGGACCACGAGGGGGGAATTCGAGATATAAGTGATACCATAAGACAAAACAATTTTAGAATAGTTGGGATTCCAGAAAAAGAAGAAAGAGAGAGGGGGACAGAAGGTATATTGGAGTGAATTATAGTAGGGAATTTCCCTAATATGGCAAAGAGAACAAGCATCAAAATCCAGGAGGCACAGAGAACCCTCCTCAAAATCAATAAAAACAGGTCCACACCCCATCATCTAATAGTAAAACTTACAAGTCTTAATGACAAAGAGAAAATCCTGAAAGCAGCTCGGGACAAGAAGTCTGTAACATACAATGGTAAAAATATAAGATTGGCAGAAGACTTATCCACAGAGACCTGGCAGGCCAGAAGGAACTGGTATGATATATTCAGAGCACTAATGAGAAAAACATGCAGCCAAGAATACAATATCCAGCTAGGCTATCATTGAAAATAGGAGAGATAAAAAGCTTCCAGGACAACGCCAAAGGCAAGGGAAGCAAAGGCAAAAATGAACTATTGGGATTTCATCAAGATCAAAAGCTTTTGCACAGCAAAGGAAACACTTAACAAAATCAAAAGACAACTGACAGAATGGGAGAAGATATTTGCAAACGACATATCAGATAAAGGACTAGTGTCCAGAATCTATAAAGAACTTAGCAAACTCAACACCCAAAGAACAAATAATCCAATCAAGAAATGGGCAGAGGACATGAACAGACATTTCTGCAAAGAAGACATCCAGATGGCCAACAGACACATGAAAAAGTGCTCCATATCACTCGGCATCAGGGAAATACAAATCAAAACCACAATGAGATATCACCTCACACCAGTCAGAATGGCTAAAATCAACAAGTCAGGAAATGACAGATGCTGGCGAGGATGTGGAGAAAGGGGAACCCTCCTACACTGTTGGTGGGAATGCAAGCTGGTGCAGCCACTCTGGAAAACAGCATGGAGGTTCCTCAGAATGTTGAAAATAGAACTGCCCTATGACCCAGCAATTGCACTATTGGGTATTTACCCTAAAGATACAAACGTAGTAATCCAGAGGGGCACGTGCACCTGAATGTTTATAGCAGCAATGTCCACAATAGCCAAACTATGGAAAGAACCTAGATATCCATCAACAGATGAATGGATCAAGAAGATGTGGTATATATACACAATGGAATACTATGCAGCCATCAAAAGAAATGAAATCTTGCCATTTGCGACAACATGGATGGAACTAGAGCGTATCATGCTCAGTGAAATAAGTCAAGCAGAGAAAGACAACTATCATATGATCTCCCTGATATGAGGAAGTGGTGATGCAACATGGGGGCTTAAGTGGGTAGGAGAAGATTAAATGAAACAAGATGGGATTGGGAGGGAGACAAACCATAAGTGACTCTTAATCTCACAAAACAAACTGAGGGTTGCTGGGGGGAGGGGGTTTGGGAGAAGGGGGTGGGATTATGGACATTGGGGAGGGTATGTGCTTTGGTGAGTGCTGTGAAGTGTGTAAACCTGGTGATTCACAGACCTGTACCCCTGGGGATAAAAATATATGTTTATAAAAAATAAAAAATTAAAAAAAAAAAAAGCTTCCAGGACAAACAAAAACTAAAAGAATTTGTAAACACCAAATCAGCCCTACAGGAAATATTCAAAGGGGTCCTATAAGCAAAGAGAGAGCCTTAAAGTAGTAGACCAGAAAGGTACAGAGACAATCTGCTGTAACAGTCACATTATAGGCAGTACAGTGGCACTTAATTCATATCTTTCAATAGTTATCCTGAATATAAATGGGCTAAATGCCCCAATCAAAAGACACAGGGTGTCAGAATGAATAAAAAAACCAAAACCCATCAATATGCTGTCTACAAGAAACTCATTTTAGACCCAATGACACCTCCAGATTTAAAGTGAGGGGGTGGAAAACAATTTACCATGCTGATGGACATTCAGAGAAAGTTGGAGTGGCAATCTTTATATGAGATCAATTAGATTTTTTAAGCCAAAGACTATATAGTAAGAGATGAGGAAGGACACTCTATCATACTCAAAGGGTCTGTCCAACAAGATCTAACAATTTTAAATATCTATGCCCCTAACATGGGAGCAGCCAACTATATAAACCAATTAATAACAAAATCAAAGAAACACATCAATAATAATGCAATAATTGTAGGGGACTTTAACACTCCCCCTCACTGAAATGGACAGATCATCCAAGCAAAAGATCAACAGGGAAATAAAGGCTTTAAATGATACACTGGACCAGGAGGACATCACAGTTATATTCAGAGCATTCCATTCCAAAGCAACAGAATACACATTCTTCTCTAGTGCACATAGAACATTCTCCAGAATAGATCACATCCTGGATCACAAATGAGGTCTCAACAGGTACCAAAAGATTAGGGTCATTCCCCACATATTTTCAGACCACCATGCTCTGAAGCTAGAACTTAATCACAAGAGGAAAGTTGGAAAGAACTCAAATACATGGAGGGTAAAGAGCATCCTTCTAAAGAATGAATGGGTCAACCAGGAAATTAAAGAAGAATTGAAAAACTCATGGAAACAAATGATGATGAAAACACAACAGTTCAAAATCTTTGCGACACAGCAAAGGCAGTCCTGCGAGGAAAGTATATAATAATACAAGCCTTTTTCAAGAAACAAGAAAGGTCTCAAGTACACAACCTAATCCTACACCTAAATAAGCTGGAGAAAGAACAGCAAAGAAAGCCTAAACTTAGGAGGAGAAGAGAAATACTAAAGATCAGAGCAGAAATCAATGAAATAGAAACCAAAAAAACCCAGTAGAACAAATCAACAAAACTAGGAGCTGATTCTTTGAAAGAATTAATAAGACTGATAAACCCCTGACCAGACTTATCAAAAAGAAAAGAGAAAGGACCTAAATAAATAATATCATGAATGAAAGAGGAGAGATCACAACCAACACCAAAGAAATACAAACAATTATAAGAATATATTATGAGCAACTATATGCCAGCAAATTTCACAATCTGGAAGAAATGGATGAATTCCTAGAGACATATAAACTACCATAACTGAACCAGGAAGAAGTAGAAAACCTGAACAGACCCATAGACAGTAAGGAGATTGAACCAGTCATCAAAAAATCTCCCAACAAAAAAGAGCCCAGGCCAGACGGCTTCCCAGGGGAATTCTACCAAACATTTAAAGAGGAATTATTATCTATTCTCCTGAAACTTCAAAAAAATAGAAATGGAGAGAAGATTTCCAAACTCATTTATGAGGCCAGCATTACCTTGATCCCAAAACCAGACAAAGAGAATTACAGACCAATATCCTTGGTGAACACAGATGCGAAAATTGTCACCAAAATACTAGCCAATAGGATCTGACAGTGCATTAAAAGAATTATTCACCACGACCAAGTGGGTTTTATTCTAGGGCTGCAAGTTTGGTTCAACATCTGCAAATAAATGTGATACAATGCATTAATAAAAAAAAGAACAAGAACCATATGATACTCTCAATAGATGCTGAAAAAACATTTGATGAAGTACAGCATCCTTTCCTGATCAAAACTCTTCAAAGTGTAGGAATAGAGGGTACGTACCTCTATATCATCAAAGCTATCTATGGAAAAACCCATGGCGAATATCATTCTCAATGGTGAAAAATTGAGAGCTTTTCCACTAAGATCAGGAACATGGCAGGGATGACGATTATCACTGCTATTCAACATAGTACTAGAAGTCTTCACCTCAGCAATCAGACAACAAAAAGAAATTAAAGGCATCCAAATCGGCTGAGAAGAAATCAAACTCTCACTCTTTGCAGATGATATGACACTTTATGTGGAAAACCCAAAAGATTCCACTCCAAATCTGCTAGAATTTGTACAGGAATTCAGTAAAGTGTCAGAATATAAAATCAATTCACAGAAATCAATTGCATTTCTATACATCAACAACAAGAAGGAAGAAAGAGAAATTAAGGAGTTGATCCCATTTACAATTGTACCCCAAACCGTAATATACCTAGGAGTAAACCTAACCAAAGAGGCAAAGAATCTGTACTCAGAAAACTGTGAAGTACTCATGAAAGAAATTGAGGAAGACAAAAAAGAAATGGAAAAGTGTTCTGTGCTCATGGATCAGAAGAGCAAATATTGTGAAAATACCTATGCTACCTAAAGCAGTCTACATGTTTAATGCAATCCCCATCAAAATACCATCATTTTTTCCAAGAAATGGAACAAATAATCCTAAAATTTATATGGAACCAGGAAAGACCTTGAATAGCCAGAGGAATTTTGAAAAAGAAAGCCAATGTTGGTGGCATATTTTCTGTTTCTCTTTGGGTCAGTTTTGGAAGTTTGTATCTTTACAGAAATTTGTCCATTTCATCTAGGGTGTCTAATTTGTTAGCACTCAATTGTTCCTAGTATTCTCTTATAATCATTTTAATTTCTGTCAGGTTTAGTGATGTACCCTTTTCTTTTTTCCAAGCACCAAATTTATTTTGTTAATTTTTCTAGTACTTTTCTATTCTCTGTTTCCACTCTAGACTTTTTTATTTCCTTTCTTTTGCTTGCTTTGGGTTTAGTTTGCTGTTTTGTTTTGCTTTAGTTTTTTTTTTTTTTTTTTTAAGGTGGATAGTTCAGCTATTGATTTGTATTCTCTTTTATTTTTTATATTTTTTAATTATTTTATTTATTTATTTGAGAGACTTAGAGAGCACATTTTGGGGGAAAGGGGCAGAAAGACAAGCAGACTCCCCACTGAGTGTGGAGCAGAGCTTAATACAAGGACACTGAGATTATGACCTGAGCTAAGTCAGTTGCTTAACCAACTGAGCCACCCAGTAGCCCCAGTATTCTTTTATTTTTTAATATAGGTACTTATAGTTATAAATTTCACTGTAGGTACTGTTTTAGCTGCATCCCTTAAATATTGATTTGTTGTCTTTGGTACATGTGTTCTCCTTATTGTATTTTCTAATTTCCCTTGTGATTTCTGTTCTCATCCATATTTTTATTTACAAGTTAGTATTAATTTCACATATTTATGAATTCTTAAAATTTCCTTCTTTTAGTGATTTCTAATTTAATTCCATTGTGGTTAGAACATACTTTGTATGCTTTCAATTCTTTAAATTTATTAACACTGGGGCACCTGGGTAGCTCTGTGGGTTAAAGCCTCTGCTTTCAGCTTGGGTCATGATCCCAGGGTCCTGGGATCGAGCCCCACATCTGGTTCTCTGCTCAGTGGGGAGCCTGTTTCCTCCTCTCTCTCTCTCTCTGCCTGCATCTCTGACTACCTGTGAAATAAATTAAAAAAAATAAATTTACTAACACTTTATTTTTTTTAGCCTACTACGATCAATTTTAGAAACTGTTCCATATGCACTTGGAAGTGTATGTAACCTGCTAATAATAAGTGTTCTATGGATTTTTTTTGGGGGGGTGGTCTATTGGTTGATAGTGTTTTCAAGTCATGTTTCCTTGTTGGTCTTCTTCCTGATTGTTCTATCTGATATTGCATGATGGATATTGAATTCTCTAGCTTTTTATGTCAAATTTTCCATTTCTGGGGCACCTGGGTGGCTCAGTGGGTTAAAGCCTCTGCCTTTGGCTTAGGTCCTGATCCCAGGGTCCTAGGATTGTGCCCCGCATCTCTGCTCATTGGGGAGCCTGCTTCCTCCTCTCTCTCTCTCTCTCTGCCTGCCTCTCTGCCTACTTATGATCTCTGTCAAATACATAAATAAAATCTTTAAAAAAAATTGTCCATTTCTTATTCCAGTTTTGTCAGTTTTGCTTCATGTGGTTTTGGGGCTCTGTTATTAGGTACATTTATGCCTATGAGTACCTTATCATCTTGAAGGATAGACCACTTTATCATTAAACAATGTCCTTTGCTTCTAGTACAACTTTTGCTTTAAAATCGATTTTTTTATATTAATAAAGCCACTCCAGCTGTCTTTGGTTATTATTTTTATGATGTAACTTTTTGTACCCTTTTGCTTTCATGTCTCTTAGAGATAGTTGCAGTTGGACCTTCTAAAATTCATTCTGCCCCACTCTGGAGAACAGTGTGGCAGTTCCTCAAAAAGTTAAAAATAGAGCCACCCTATGACCCAGCAATTGCACAACCAGATATTTTCAAAGGGAAACAGGTACCCTGTTGTTTATAGCAGCATTTATCAGCAATAGCTACATTATGGAAAGAGCTAAAATGTCCATCAACTGATGAATGGATAAAGAAGTGTACACACACACACAGGAATATTACTCAACCATAAAAAAGAATGGAATCTTGCCATTTGAAATTACATGGATGGAGCTAGAGGGTATTATTCTAAGCAAAATAAGTCAATGAGAGAAAGACAAATTATTTAAGAAATAAAGCAGATGAACATGGGGGGAAAAGAGAGAGAGAAACCATAAAATAGCCTCTGAACTATAGAAAACAAACTGAAAGTTACTGGAGGGGAGGTGGGTTAAATGGGTGATGAAATCATAAAACAGCCTCTGAACTATGGAAAACAAACTAAAAGTTACTGGAGGGGAGATGGGTTAAATGGGTGATGTAATACCCATCAGGAAGGCACTTGTGATGAGCAGTGAGTGTTTTATGGAAGTGATGAATCGCTAAGTCCCACAATTGAAACTAATACACTGTGAGTTAACTCACTAGATCTTAAGGAAAAACTTGGAAGAGAAATAAAAAATAAAAATAAAAAATACAATGACACAGACTCAGATGGATACAAGTAAAATTAGGGAAATCTTGAGACCAGTGGATTATACCACTATCTAATTCCTGACTACAATGTGTTCTATGATTTTTTAAGATATTACCATTAAGGGAAACTGAATAAAGCATATTCAGGATCTTGCTGTGTAATTTCTTAAAAATGAATGTGAATTTACAATTATATAATTAATTTTGGTTAAAAAACAAAAATAATAAAAGTAAATTTAAACTTATGATGTTCCCATAAGTATACCTAAGATATCATTATATTTTATTATAAATTCAAAGAAAAAATAAATTTATAAGGACCAAGATTTGCAACAACTGTCCACTACAAAATGCTCCTTTTGGTTTTCAAGTTAATGTTTTCTGATATTAAGTAACACCTTTGTCCCATGGAGATAGTGTATATGGGAGGCTTGCCTATAGAACACAAAATAGAAAAATGCTTAGGAAAGTCACCTTGGGGGGACGCCTGGGTGGCTCAGTTGGTTAAGCAGCTGCCTTCGGCTCAGGTCATGATCCCAGCGTCCTGGGATCAAGTCCCACATCGGGCTCTTTGCTCCGCAGGGAGCCTGCTTCTCCCTCTGACTCTGCCTTCCCCTCTGTCTGCCTATGCTCGCTCTCGCTCACTCTCTCTCTGACAAATAAATAAATAAAATCTTTAAAAAAAAAAAAAAAAAAAAAGAAAGTCACCTTGGGGAGCAGGAGGTGGACAATGAGGTAGATGAAGAAGAGGTAGAAGGTGGGGAGGAAGAGGAGGAGGAGGAAGAAGGTGATGATGAGGAAGATGGAGATGAAGATGAGGAGGTGGAGGCAGCTGAAGATGATGAGGAGGATGATGTGGACTCCAAGAAGCAGAAGACTGATGAGGATGACTAGACAGCAAAAAAGGAAACGTTAAACTAACAAAGAAGGGCCACTGTGACCTATTCACCTTCCACTTCCCATCTCAGAATCTAAACGTGGTCACCTTCAAGTAGAGAGTCCCGCCCTTCTACCCAGCGCCCGCAGCGCCACCCGCAGATGACACACGCTCTCCTCCACCCAACAAAAACCACAACGTGAATTTGCAACAGGGGAGGAAAAAAAGAACCAAAACTTCCAAGGCCCTGCTTTTTTATCTTAAAAGCACTTTAAAAAGGAAAATTTGTTTGTATTTTTTATTTATATTTTGTATTTTTGTACATATTGTTAGAGGTCAGCTATTTTTAATGATCTCGGATGACCAAACCATCCTTCGGAGTGTTCTCTGTCCTACTTCTGACTTTACTTGTGGTGTGACCGTGTTCATGATAATCTCAAAGGAGGAAAAAAACCTTGTAAAAAAAAAAAAGCAAAAACAACAACAAATCTTATCCCGAGCATTCCAGTAACATTTTCTGTATATGTACTTAGCTGTACTATAAGTAGTTGGTTTGTATGAGATAGTTTAAAAGGCCAAAGATAAAGGGTTTCTTTGTCTATGAAGTTGCTGTTTATTTATTTATGGCCCGTTTTATGTATGTATGAAATAATGTCGTCCAACAATAAACGGGAATTTTATTTTGCTGAGTTGTTCTAACAACAAGGACAAAAGGTTGATAACCAGAATATTATAAACATGGTCATGTGCCAACTCATATTAATCTTTGGAGCCTGTAAAAAATGCAGAATCCCAGTAAAGACTCAAAATTTCTGAATTGGAATCTCTCAGGATGGGGCTGGGTAATCTACATTTATATAAAATTTCTATATACTATTGCCATACAAGAGAGACTTCAGAACCACTCATGTAACTATTTGAATTATCTTTGTTGGCTATCACAGTTTATAAAATTAATCCAACTCATACGTATTTCACATTTAAAATGGTGAAATCTATTCCCCTTTAACCTGATAGGTTATTTTGTGTCTAACTCGGCACAGATAAGTACCTATGTGTAGGCCACACGAGACCATAAAAGCTTCTGTGATGTTTAGATCCTAGGTGAGCTTAAGAAAAATTCTAGGGACAATAAGGCTTGAAAAAAATAAAAATTTGTGGATTGCTTTTCATCTTTCTGAAAAAAAAAAACAAGCCAACTTTGTTTCATTTATATTAGTACAAAATAACTTATGCATGTAAATAGAATTGTTGTTATGTACGAGATAGAGGACTCATCATTTTGTTCTTAGCAATGTCTGGCTCATGGTAAAGTTCTATTATCTATTTATCTATCTATCAGAAAAATTCATTCTGCCAATCTCTGAAATTTTTTTGAGGTGTTTAGTCCACTTACAATTAAAGTAATTATTAATAAGGTAAGATCCCTTGTATACTATAAATACTAGCCTTTTGCCAGATTTTGACTTTGCAAATATTTACTCCCAGTCTGTCATTTGTCTGCTAACTTTGTTTATGATATTCTTCACTGAACAGAAGTCTTTAATATTCATGTAGTCAAATCCATTGAATTTGAACCTTATGATTTGTGCTTTTTAAAGTTTTTTTTTTGTCTGCCTAATTTATAATAATATTCTCCTAGGTCATTATAATAATATTCTCCAAGGTCATTATTCTCCTAGGTAAAATGATGACCCTCCAAAGATGCCCATGTCCTAATTTCTGGATCATGTAAATATGTTACCATGTGATGGAAAAGACTTTACATATATAATTAAGACTTAGGATCTTGAAATGGGGGAGATTATTCTGATTTACCCAGATGGGTGTAATCTATTCATGTGAATCCTTTAAAGTGGAGAGCTTTTCTTGACTATAATTTGTTAGCAAGAAAGAGATGTGAAAGCAAAAGCAGGGTTTGGAAGATGATGTATTGCTGGCTTCGAAAATAGAGGACAGATGCCACAAGTCAAGGAAGCTGGGTTGCCTCTGGGAAAGGCGGTGGTGGTGGGGGAGGGGTTCTTCTGTAGAGTTTCCAGAAAGGAATACAACCCTGCCAAAACCTCAACATAAGGTAAGACCTGTTGGACAACTGAGCCATAGGGCCATAAGAATATAAACACCTATTGTTTAAATCATTAAGTTTGTAGTTATTCATTACAGCAGGAATAGGAAACTAATAAATGCATCATAGATATTTTCCTACACTTTATTCTGTTGGCTTCTTACTTTTACTTGCTCATTTAGATATTTAATTCACTTGGAGTTCTGTTTTCATGTGATGCAATGTAGGAGTTTAGTTTTATTTTTCTCTGTATGGTAAACCTGTTTTTCCAACATCATCTACAATTTAGATTTTCTCATCAATTGATATTATCACCTTAATTATTCATATTTCAAGTTTCCATATATTCCCTCTATCTATTTCTATGTTTTGTGTTTTTTAATTGTCTGTTTCTGCTGTAAATGACCATATTATTTTTGTTTTTATGGATTTGTGGACATATCTGTTTTAACATCTGGTAGGGAAATTTTCAACATCTTATTCTATTTTTTAAATTGATTCAGCAATTCATAAAACTTTAAGCCATATTTTTAAATATAGAGTTTGTTGAATTCTTATGTAACAGAATTTCTATTAAAAAAAAAAAAAACTATAAGAATGGTTTTGGGGGGGCCACCTGGGTGGCTCAGGGGGTTAAGCCTCTGCCTTCGGCTCAGGTCATGGTCTCAGGGTCCTGTGATCAAGCCCCACATCGGGCTCTCTGCTCAGCAGGGAGCTGCTTCCTTTCCTCTCTCTCTCTCTGCCTGCCTCTCTGTCTACTTGTGATCTCTGTCTGTCAAATAAATAAATAAAATCTTAAAAAAGAAAAAAAGAAAAAAGAATGGTTTTGGGTAGATTTCCTTCAAGAGAAGTGAAAATTTTACTGCATTAAGTCATTTAATCCATGAACATGGTATATCTTTTCATTTATTTACGTCATTTGTGAAATTTAATAGCTCTTTGTGTAGAAGTATTTGACAAATTTTTCTCTTTATGTCAGTTTGCTTGTGTTCTATGATGTCTTTGATCTCCCATCTTAATTTGTCATATTATGTTTTAATTTGAATTTAGCAGGAGATATCATTGAACCATCTTTGATCTCAATCTCTTCCCTTTTGAGGAAAAACTCAGTTATTTGTTGCCATATGTATAAAAATAAATTCCAACTACAAAAATATTAACTAGTAGTATCAGATTTACATGTTTCATAGATGGGCAGAGACAGAGGTCCACATGTTATTATTAAGAAATTTATTAACATTGCCTATTAGACATTTCTGTTCAGCTCAATTTTCTTTTCTGCCCTTGGCTGATTGATCTCTTTCTCCTTCAACATAGACTCCCTATATATACAAGTTCTTGCTTCTTGGAACAATGTTGTTGTTTTAGTTTCTCCTACAGTGAATTTCCTATACATGTCACTTTATCTTCACTATTTAGAATGGCCATTTTATGAAAAATGACTTATATTTGAGCAAACCATAAACTCTCTTAAGGATCCAATTTCATTAGAAGGGTGAGACTTCTGTAAATAATAAATACTTAGAGTTTTTATCTTGCCCCCTTGTGATTTAAGCTGCCAGCTGTTGAATGAGCTTTCTTTTTTCAGAACCTCCTTTTTTACATTCCCTTCTGTCTAAGCCTAATCGTACTTACTCCACTGGGCTATATAATTTAATAGGAAATGCTATAGGTTGTGGTGTAAAATAAATCATATTTGAAGCCTGACTCTGCCAGTTGCTAGTTATGAGCCACAAGACCATGTTCATACTGTTGCATCCTCTCAGTTTTCTTCTTTTATAAAGTAGGGTTGGTAAAAGAACATGCTTTATAGTGTTCTTTAGAAAATTAAATAAGGCTTATAAAGCTCTCAATATATTTGTGGTATTTGATAAATCCTCAACATTTTTTTTTAAAGATTTTATTTGTTTATTTGACAGACAGAGATCACAAGTAGGCAGAGAGGCAGGCAGAGAGAGAGAGGAGGAAGCAGGCTCCCCGCAGAGCGGAGAGCCTGATGTGGGACTTGATCTCAGGACCCTGAGATCATGACCTGAGCCGAAGGCAGAGGCTTAACCCACTGAGCCACCCAGGCGCCAATCCTCAACAATTTTTATTGATTATATTACTATTACTTATCATCTTTAGGTATTCTGACCTCTTTTTTTGTTCTAGGTAGTAGAGCTTCATCTAACAACTAGGTTCACTTAGAATTCTAAGTAAAGAGGCTGTGACAAATGTACACAGAATTTCTTGTTTCTTTTTCTTTTTTAAAGGCGTTTTTAAAAATTATTTTTATTAACATATAATGTATTATTTGCCCCAGGGGTACAGGTCTGTGAATCGTCAGGCTTATACACTGCACAGCACTCACCATAGCACATACCCTCCCCAATGTCCATAACCCCACCACCGTCTCCCTATGCCCCTCCCCCTGGCAACCCTCAGTTTGTTTTGTGACATTAAGAGTCTCTTATGATTTGTCTCCCTCCCAATCCCATCTTGTTTCATTTATTCTTTTCCTACCCTCCAAACCTCCCATGTTGATTCTCGACTTCCTCATATCAGGGAGATCATATGATAGTTATCTTTCTCCCATTAACTTATTTCACTCAGCATAATACTCTCTAGTTCTACCCACGTCATTGCAAATGGCAAGATTTCATTTCTTTTGATGGCTGCATAGTATTCCATTGTGTGTGTGTATATATACATCTGTATGTATGTGTATGTATACATACACACACACACACACACACACACACACACACCACATCTTCTTTATCCACTCATCTGCTGATGAACATCGAGGTTTTTTACGTAGTTTGGCTATTGTGGACATTGCTGCTATAGACATTGGGGAGGAGGTGCCCCTTCAGATCACTACATTTGTATCGTTAGGGTAAATGCCTAGTAGTGTGATTCTTGGTTGTATGGTAGCTCTATTTTCAACTTTTTGAGGAACCTTCATGCTGTTTTCCACAGTGGCTGCACCAGCTTGCATTCCCACCAACAGGGTAGGGGGGTTCCCCTTTCTCCACATCCTCACCAGCATCTGTCATTTCCTGACTTGTTAATTTTAGCCATTCTGACTGGTGTAAGGTGGTTTCTCATTGTGGTTTTGATTTGTATTTCCCTGATGCCAAGTGATGTGGGAAACTTTTTATGTGTCTTTTGGCTATCTGGATGTCTTTTTTGCAGAAATGTCTGTTCATGTGCTCTGCCCATTTCTTCATTGGATTATTTGTTCTTTTTGAAGGTAATTTTTAAAAGATTTTGCTTATTTGAGAACGAAAGCAAGTGCAAGCAGGCAGAGGACCAGAGGAAGATAAAGAAACAGACTCACTGCTGAGCAGGGAGCCTGACATGGGGCTCAATCCCAGGACCCTGAGATTATGACCTGAGCCACCCAGGTGCCCCCAGAATCCTCCTTTTCTAATATTGGAGCATCTAGGAATGTGGGAGAGTAGGAACTCATTAAATTCTTATGGAGGCTCATCTAACCACCTCTCCCCAATCTGGTGAGAAATTCAAAACTTCATGACTCCTTTGGGGGTGGCAGCAAAGTTGCTGCAGTGGGGTTTCCCAACTAATAGTCATATCCAGTACCTTGAGAAAAGCCTGAGAAACTATGCCCAGTAGATGGTTCAGTTATTAGTGAGAGAGGAAGAGACACATGTAAATCTAAAGCCAGAAGAGATCTTTTACTAATAACAAGTAGGTTGTCCTTTATCCAGATTTGCACATAGCATTTGTTGCAGTATAAATGCTCTGGTCCCCTGACTTCTAATGTAGTGCTGTTCCACTCAATCATGCTTTTTCTCCCCATCCCCCACTTATAATGGATCTCACAGGAATAAACATCAATTAGCTCTTTCACTACAGAAATATTTTTGGAAGATTTGTTTGGGACCAAACAATGAAATGATGAGTTTGGCTCTGATGAGTTGTAGATGACTATGGGGGTTCAGTATTGGGAGCCAGCATCATTACCTGATAAAAAGGGACAGATTTGAATCTCAGGAAACTCATGTATGTGAAAAATATCACCTCTTAATCTAACACAACTTAACTGAGGAAGTTGATACTCTATCCTATAGAGTAGACAGGATATTTTGTCTTAGCCATTTCTTCTTCTACCTTTCCTCTCTCTCTTTTTTTAAAAGATTTTATTTTATTTATTTACTTCAGAGAGAGAGAGAGAGAGAGAGAGACCGAGACCGAGAGCAAGAGCGAGAGCGAGAGCAAGAGCAAGCACAAGTGGTGGAGAGGAGCAGAAGCAGGGTCCCTGCAGGGCTTGATCCCAGGATCCTGGGATCATGACCTGAGTCAAAGGCAACTGCTTAACTTCCTGATCCACCTAGGCACCCCCTTTCCTCTCCTCTTTTCTTCCCATCTCTTCTCCTTCTTTATTCTAGAATTGCATCAGAATTCAGAAGGCTTATGTAATACCTAGAACCCAGAAAGTTCTCTGATTTCCCATCTTTCAGAGTAGCTGCAGGATTCTCATTGTTCAAATGGGTAGTGTCTCTTACATTTGGGGAGCTGCCTGCTTCTACAGCTTTGCAGGTGGGTGAAATTTTGCCTAAGCTGGAAACCTTGGTATAGATGTCTAATTTCTCTAGGTAAAGCATGCTATTATCCACTCTGAGGACTGGCTGTTTACAAGGGGCACTGTGATTGTTAATTCCCTTCCAGCTGAAGAATTTCTTTTCCCTACCTCCCTTACCTTAAACTGTTGTCTCTTCTGATCTTTCACAATCAATTGTTAATGCCCATTAAACATATGTCCAAATCATTAGCAACCAAAAAACTACCTCTTTTCAAGGGCAGGGAAGTGAGAAGAAATATTTAATTCATCCTTCTAAGGTAGCTAAGAAAGTGAAAACAAGCAAAACCATTAAAATTATACATTAAAATAGTCTGAACATGCATTCCTTGCTGTAAAAATGAAGTGGGTTAGTGCAACTTTGAAATATAAACCATATACCAGAAAGTTCTTTTATGTTGGTCAGTCAGAAGTGCTAATTAGCACTGATTTTTTTTTAGATCATTACGATTAAATTTATTTGCAGTATTAATAAACTCATCTGTTACATGAAGACCTTTTTATGTGAAAGATTTAGAGCAATTAGTTTTCATGTCTACTAAGGGTGACATAAGAGCTCATGGTCTTAATGGGAACCAGCACGGGTTTTGCTTTAATATAATTAAGTAGTCCCAAAGACAGGTCTGGGGGTGTCATCATGACAAAAAGGAGGAGGAACATTGTGTGGTGGTCATCCAGAGGAATCTAAATTTTCTTAGGGTGTGACTCAAGCTTGGCACGGTTCCATATTCCACTGATGTCAGCCTGGTTAAAAACAGGTCAAAATCAGGAAATAAGGCAAAAGGATGGTTGTGTGTCCTTTCAATGTCACACTGAAGCATTGCCTCATAGGCTCAGACAAGAAGATATACTTTTGTTTTACTTACCAATTACTGTTGATTAGTAACTTCACAGACACTGTGAAGTTGCTGGTTAACTTTACAGATTTTAGTTCCATTAGAAACAAATGATTTCTTCCAGGGAAAGGATGCACCAAATGTTATGGTTTTATTCCTGGCATGATACCTGCCCTTAACTCAGCAAATTCATTTTAACATTCCTTCTTAATTCTATTTTTATTTTTAATTTTTAAATTACTTTTTAGTTTTTATTTTTCAAGTATTTGTTTGTTTATTTATATATTTATTTAGAGAGCAAGTGGGGAAAGAGTAGAGGAACAGGGAGAGAGAATCTCAAACAGACTCCCTGCTCAATGGGGAACCTGACATGGGGCTCGATTTCATGACCCTGAGATCATGACCTGACTTAAAACCAAGAGTCATATGTTCAACCAAAGGAGTCACCAACCTCTCCTTTAATTCTATTTTTAAAGCAGCTTTACCATCTTGCTGGTTCTCTTATTAATTAATTAAACAAATCTTTGATATGTTCTAAATTTGTATGAAAGTCCTATTCTTAAATTTTTGGAAAATGTATTTAACACTGGGCTATCGAGAGCAATGATTTTCTGGTAAACAGAATGTGTGTATGTGTGTGTGTGTGTTCTGTGGTAGGAAGAGAGAAAAGGATGTCTGCCTTTTTGTATGTATGTATGTTTATATTATATGATTATGAGAAGTAGAAATGCACAAAACAGGAATGTGTGTGTGTGTGTGTGTGTGTGTGTGTGTATGTGTTGAAGTGGATGCCCTCAGAAAAGAAAGGGAGAGCATACATAGTAGGAGGCAAACAGCAACAAAAAGAAATTTTAAAAAAAGAAAGCAAAAAGGGAACAGAAAAGCAAAACTGCGTTGAAAACTTGCCAACACGTATGATTTTACTCTTTAATATAAAATTATATATTTATGAATATGCATAAATTTATAAAAAATATATGGATATGTAAACACATATTTGTAGGGCTGCCTATGTGTACTGTCAAATAAAAAAAAGCAGAGAAAAGAAATATACAAAATGAATATTACAAAATATACAAATATATGAAGAAATATACAAAGTGTATATATTATGATTCAATATTGGGAAAAAGAGGATACAAATATTTTGCATATGTATATTTCTGAGTATGGATATCTGAAGGAGATGGAATGGAGAGTAGAGTGAAGTGGGGAGAAGATATAGTCTTTAAATATCTTTGTATTGTTAATCCCATTAGAAAAAGGTATAAACTGTTTGGAAAATATAAAAAAATGTTTAGCCATCATATATATATGATGGTTAAACTTTATGTTTGTATATGTATATGTGTATATATATATATACATATATGCTGTATGTATGTCTATATATATAAATAAATTTTCTAAAAATAAAATATAAAAAACTTAGCTCACTCTGATTCTTCAGTTACAAAATGATGGAGAGAGACTATTTAAAAATGAAAGCACTAATGATTGCCAGGGTGGCCCAGTTGTTAGAGCATGCAGCCCTTGATCTTGAGATTACGAGTTCAAGCCCTATGTGGGGTGTGGAGATTACTTAAAAATCAATCAATCAATCAATCAATCAATCAACTAAAGCACTGAAATTCTACAATTGGTTAGAAACTATCCCTTGAAATTAAAAAACCTATAAAATTGACTTTAAAACTGTCAAAACATTCATTTCAATATTTTCAAGAAAAAATATTGAAATGAAGTAAGAAAGAAGAAACAGAGAAGGGAAGGAGGGAGGGAAGAGTGAAGAAAGGAAGGAAGCCTCACTTAGAAAATCTTGATCTGATGTTTCTGTTGTTTTGCCAGTTTGGACCCAGTAGCTGGAGCATCTTCTACTTTGTTCAGTTGTCTGTATGGTGCAAGACCTATTGTCACAAAAGTTTCTTTTTTCATGCAGAAGATTCACTAGGATTCAGTAGAATACAAATTAACTGGTTGGGTGTCCATGGGCAAGACTTTTTTTACTATTAAGGGAAATCAACATTTTTCACTAATAGTAGGTGAAATTTCATAACTGACATGCATGTGAGTATTCTCTCACAATTGTTTTGTAAACTTCTCCCCATTTTTGCTTTCGGTGGTTTGTCTGGTTTAGTTATGCTAAATATTTTTAGGTTTTAAGAAATTTAGGTAATCTAATTTCTACATAGCCTATTGGGCATTGACTGACTCAAATCTCTAAATCACTCAGCTTTTCCTAGTTGTTAATTACTTGAGTAAAAACAAATATAGAAAGCTTAGCTTTTATATTTGATACTTCTATAAGTCATCATAATAAATTTTATAGAAAATGAAAGCATTTATTTCATATTTTAATTAGTGACTAGGAATAGAACCTAGAACTAAAATTAGACAATTACTGTAGCATTATTTTATACTTGCATATTAAATGGAACATGTCATATTTTCATCTAGTTTACCCAGATATCTGTAATATGATATAGTTTTCTTTTTATTTAAGGGGCACAACTAAGGATGAACAGATGCTTCTGGAAATTTCAATACCAACACCCAAAGTTCCAGATGTCTCCTCTCATCTGCAAGACAAAATTAAACAGGTTTTGCTAAAACACACAAGTCATTCTTTAACTTACTAGCATTTCTAATTCTCACTGATCAGTTCTCCTACTTTTTAATCCACTTTTAACTAATCATCCGCTTACATAGTGGCAGTTTTTCTTGATCCAGTAACTGAACCCTCAATGGTTAATCCAAGATCTGAACACTTAGAGCTAGAGGGGTTTTTGTTGTTGTTGTTTTTATGTTTTACTAATTCTTAGTAAAGTCTTCCAATTCACTTCCCATTTTCCTGGTGGGGAAAGAGAAACCAATTCTCTGCCAAAAGCATTCCACATTGGATACTAAATGAAGTCCGGTAGCAGCTGTCCAATCTAAACTTTGGTGGGTAATTAACAGATCCAATATCCACGAGAAACAGGTAATTGTTGTGATTCATGAATCTGTTGCCAGGGCAGATACTTACAGCTCGCTTATCTTTCCCTAAAGAGTGAAACGACCTAGAGCTTTAAATAGTAAGATGCTGTTTTCTCCCCATTTCAAGAGAATGACTGTTTACTTTGGGGTGTGTTTTGGCATTCGGCTATTTATTTTCTTCCTCTTTTTTCTTCATTTTTTTTTTTTCTTGATGATGTTCAGAACAACTATGAAGTATGAAAATCTCACTCGGGCAAGAACATAGAGAAATTCTGCCTGAGCAGAAATGCAGCAACGCCTGCCTCGTGCTAAATCCTAGCAGGTGATGTATATGTAGCGATAATCTGGTATTTATAGCATTTTGAAGCTTGCAAACTACTTTTATACCTTTCTCTTGTTTGTGCTTCACAGTAAATCTTGAGGTATATAATCTGTAATCTTGAGGAGTAGTCTGAGGTTCAGTGAATCCTCTGGTAGCACCCAATGAGAATGTGGCAAAGATGGGACTGGAATGCGTTTCTACTGTGTTCTTTCCATTAAACTGTGAATGATTACCAGGGAACTAAGGTGTCTCCATGGCCCCAAGTTCTAGCCCACCAATTTGACAGGAATTCTGTTTGTCCTTGCTTTGAATCATTAGAGTCTGGGAGAACAGTTTGGACATATAATTGTGCAATGTGCAAAGAGTACTCACTAAACATTGGGACACCATAATATGAAGTAAAAATATTTTGCTCATTTGATGTCTCTCTACAGAATTTGTTTTCATATTTATATTTACCCTATTGCACACCCTTCTCTTCCTAATCCTTGGTTTCTCATACATGCCAATTCTCTTGACATGTTCTTCCTTCTCTCCCCATGCTCCCTTCTCCCTTTCCTACTCCTCCCAAGCTGCAGTACTACTGTTTCCTTTAAGTCCCTCTTCTGCCTTTTCTACTTGGATAAATTAACCTGCATGTGTATACCATTAGAAAGAAATACCCCTTTGGCAATTTTAATATTTCCTGGTTAACCCAAATAGATCATGAGAAGATTCTATACATTTTTAAGACTGCCTGGAAAAGAAAGTTGAGGTCCAAGATTGAAGGTATTTCTTTCACCCAAAGGTGAAACCCCTTCTTTCTTAAGCCATTGTTTTTGAAGCTCTAGATAGTTTCCTCCTGAATCCTATGTCCTCCTCTCTAGATGGTCTAATTGTTTTTTTTTAAAGACTTTACTTATTTATTAGAGAAAGAGAGAGAGAGAGTTCATGAGTGGATGAGCAAGCATGAGTGGAGAGGAAGTGCATGGGAGAAGCAGACTATGTGCTGAGTAGGGAGCCTGACTCAGGACTCCAACCCAGGATGCTGGGATCATGGCCTGAAAAGAAGGTGGCAGGCGTTTAAGTACCTGAACTACCCAGGTGTCCCTAGAGGGTTCTAGTGTTGTTTGAAGTTCAAATCAAGTGAGGAAATAGTTTTTGCTCTGTTTTCACTTTTGCCTTCTCATACTGACATAATTTTTAATGTCTTGATCAATGGAGATTTATCTGAAGGAGAGTCTCTGAAGGAGAATGGAGAAGGGGCAGGTGTGGTGAGATGAGAGAGAAACTAGTGAAAGATGGAAAAGGGGTTTTCTACAATTTGGTCTTTGTCTCCATTGAACAGGTATTTAAAAAACTCTAGTCTTACTTTATGGTACTAGACTCCAAATGATGAACCAATTTCAAAATTATCTGCCAAAATGAAAACATTACCATACCCAACAGCAGCTAATCAAAAGATACCCTAAATCAAATTGAAAATGCATTTGCTTTTCTTCATGTTTAAAGAAACTCCTGGTAAAAAATTTAATACTCTTAAATAAGAACAACAACAATGCAGCATTTAAGATTTATTAAGTGCTTACTATATTCAAGGCATTATTATTTTCCTAATATTTTATTTAGAAAAAAATTTAAATCTATAAGGAAGTTGAAAGGAAACTTCCAAATATGCTAAGGTGAAAAAGTCTTAGCAACTAGCACTAGCATTCCTCTTAAGAACAAAACATTTTAGCCTGTATTTGTTGGGAAGAAAGTACAGAAGATAATTCCCTGGGGGTGTGGTCAGTGCCAGAAAAAGCCAAACAGAAGGGTGAGAAGGAGAGAGAGAGGAGTGGGAGAGAGAATAGATTTATATGAAATAGTCAAGAGGGATGTGACGATAAAGGAGCAGCCAAGGAGATGAGGGGGCATAGAAAAAAAGAAGAGATGACTAAATTACAAAGTAAGGTGAACTTTAAAAATAGGGTGTGTAGGGGTACCTGGGTGGCTCAGTGGGTTCAGCCTCTGCCTTGGGCTCAGGTCATGATCTCAGCGTCCTGGAATCAAGCCCTGCATCGGGCTCTCTGCTCAGAAGGGAGCCTGTTTCCCTCTCTCTCTGTCTCTGCCTGCCTCTTTGCCTACTTGTGATCTCTCTCGATCTGTCAAATAAATAAATAAAATCTTTAAAAAAAATAAAAATAGGATATCTAGTATTCAATTTTAAGTTGTTTGAATGTAACAGGTATTTGTGTTGATATTATAACAGACAGGCCAAGATCAGCAAATTTCCTCAGTGTGGTGAAAAATGCATACTTAAAAGTTGGGCTCCAGTTCTGCACTCTGGTCCTTGCTCACTTTCTTAGCCATCACGTTGCCATGATCAGGATGCTTACATTCAATGAGTTTGCTTCTTCATCTTCCATTTCTTCATCTCTACAAATGGAGTCACTTCTCACAGTAATTTTAGTAAGTGATATAAAGTGACACCTGCCATATAGTAGGTGTCCAGAGAGTGTTATTTTCCTTTCTATTCTATTGAGTTCTCTATGGCTCAAGTGCACAGGGGCCCAGTGAAGCATTTAGTTTATCCTTCAGGTATGGAGTCAGGTAAAGTATTAGAGAAGTCTATGAATTCAGTTCTTTAGAAGCTTTTGTCTTTTATTATTATTATTATTATTATTATTGTTATTATTTTAATTGAAATGTAGTTGACACACAGTGTTACATTAGTTTCAGGTGTATAATATGGTAAGTGGACAAGTCTATACATTATGTTATGCTCACCACAGTGGAGCTATCATCTGTCACCAAACAATGCTATTATAATGTCATTGACTATATTTCCTATGCTGTACCTTTTATCCCCATGGTTTACTCATTTCATAACTGGAAGCCTGTACCTCCCACTCCCCTTCACCCATTTTGCCCATTCACTCCCACACTCCCCTCTGGCAGCCATTAGTTCTTGGTATTTATGGGTCTGTTTCTGTTTTTTGTTTGTTTATTCATTTGTTTTTTAGATTCTGTATATGAGTGAAGTCCTATAGTATTTGTTTTACTCTGATTTATTTCTCTTAGTTTAATACCTTCTAAGTCCATCCACATTGTTGCAAATGGCAAGATCTCATTTTTTTCTGTGGCTGAATAATATTCCATTATATACTACATATTTTTTATCCATTCATCTATTGATGGACACTCAGATCCATCATATCTTGGCTATTGCAGATAATTTTTGCTATTGTAAATAATGCTGCAATAAACATAAATGCATGCATATAACTTTTCAGGGGTTTGATCTTTTAAAAGTAAATAAAACACAAAGGTCATCAAGATTTGGTACATAAGGAATAGCATGGAGGACATTAGGAGAGGGAAGGGAAACATGAAGGGGGTAGAAATCAGAGGGAAAGATGAACCATGAGAGACTATGGACTCCAAGAAACAGACTGAGGATTTTAGAGGGGTGAAGGGTGGGGGATGGGTTAGCCTGGTGGTGGGTATTAGTGAGGGCATGTATTGATTGCATGGAGCACTGGGTGTTTGCAAACAATGAATCATGGAACACTACATCAAAAATTAATGATGACTATATGGTGACTAACATAACAGAATAAAAAAAGAATTAAAAAAAGAGAGCACCACATCAGGAAAAAAATTTAGTGCCAGAATCAGTTTTATAAATGATCAATTAATCAATAATCAGTAGTATTATTAATATAGATCATATAATATATTACCATATTATTATTTGTCTAACTTATTATTTTGAAAAAAACTTGACAGAGAAGTTGAAAGAAAAGTACCTTCATTTACATACCCTTATATATATTTCTCTAGATTAGTGGTTCTCAGTTGGGAGAGATTTTGCCCCCAGGGCATATTTGGCAATATCTTGAGACATTGTTGGTTGCACAGTTGAGAGTATTATTGGCATCTGGTAGAAAGAGGCCAGATATGCTGCTAAGTATCCTACAATTCACAGATATAGCTTCTACAATAAAGAATTAAAACAATATCAGGAGTCCCAATGTTGAGAAACCCAATTTAGATTCAGTCATATGCTCTTAGTATAATTGGTTGAACCATATATAAAATAATGGTTGAACCATTATTGGTGTTCAACCATTTTATTTGTCAATTTCAAATAAAACACTTTACATATTTGCCATACTTTGTGTGTGTGTGTGTGTGTGTGTGTGTGGTTTTTTTTTTTTTTTTTTTTTTGGAACTATTTTCAAGTAAGTCTTAGCATCATGACACTTCACTCTAAAATACTTTATAATTTATCTCCTAAGAACAAAGATATTTTCCTACATGAGTACAACACAATTATCCCATCAAGAAATTTAAGATTGAGATAATAAAATTACTTAGTAGGCAGTCTACTAACATTAAAAATGTTACAACTGTCCCCCAAAGTAATTTTATGGTTTTCTCCTCCTCTATCCAGGCTCCTATCAGTTTGCCTCTTTATTGGTAGGGCAATTGTTAGTGAAAATCTTTCCTGGGATTCCAAAGCCATGAAGTTTTCATGTTTACAAAAATTGTAAAACTAGAAGGAGCCAAGCAGATGGAGACAGACGACAGGGAGATCTTACAGGACTGTTGAAGTGGGTCTACAAAAGACAGATGAACTTTAATTCAGACTAGGGTGAGATAATACTCTTAGAGATTATTTTGCATTTTGCTTTCAAAATCTAAAGTTCTTATTTTTATTTTTTTCTTTTTAACTGAGAGTTTTGTACCAAGGCTACTTAATGAATAGGCACAAAAGAAGTCTTTAGAAGATCAATTCTTCTTCCCACTTCTGTTTTAATTAATATGAGAATTAATATGAGAAAAGGAAGTTGTGAGAGGGTGGGAGCTTGTGCCCTTTTTAGCGGATTTGTGGCTTTTGAAGGATTTGGATTTTGATAGCTAATATTACAAACCTGTACAGTTTTCCTGAGTTCAGTGGTAAGTGCGTGGATCAGTAGGGATACACATCAGGAGCACCAGAGGAGTTAATCAGTGATCCTGATCCATTTGGGTTGGCTCAGTTGAGTGCAGCTTGACATAGGAAATGATAGATCTTGGTCTATCAACTCTAGCTGTCAAACTCTCACCAAAGATGGGAGTCTTGTCTTGACTCCCACATTTATTTATGGGTCTTCCATTTTCTCTGTAGTCTAGTCCTCTCAATTTGACAAAAGAGTTTTCTTTTAGGATTTCAGGCCATTTTTCAGTAGCTTTTCTATTCATCCCAACCACAGGAAATAACATTTCTAGCCAATACTCTTCCATCACTGTCTTAGTTTACATAGTATGTTTCTATATGGGTATTTCCTATATTAAAACATTTAGCATAAAACATTCAACATAATAGCACATATGTTTTTGTTAAAATTTTTCTATTTTTATAGTTGGCCTATACAACAAGCCATGTGCATAAACAAAATATTTTTTTTTAATTGATTTTAACTTTACGATTTCATGGTATTATAGAAAAGGCCAATACAATTTAATGGGGAAAGAAAAGTCTTCCCCAAAAACAGTTCTGGTGGAAATTGAGTACCCAAATGCAGAATAATGAATTTGGAACCCTGCCTCACACCATACTGAAAAATTAATTCCAAAATGGGCCATAGACCTAAATGTAAGAGCTAAAGTGATAAAACTCTTAGACAAAACACAGTAGTAATCTTCATAATCTTAAATTAGGTAATAATTTATTAGATAATGACACCAAAAGCACAAGTGATATAAGAGAAGACTGATAAATGGGCTTTATCAAAGTCAAAAACCTTTGTGCTTCAAAGAATGTCATCAAGAAAATGAGAAGACATTAACAAATCCGCATAATAGAAGAAAATATTTGCAAATCATGTATCTGATAGGACTTTTATTCAGAATATATAAAGAACTCTTAGAACTTAATAATAAAAAGAGTAATAAAGTTAGAAATGAGCAAATGATGTGAATAGACATTTCTCAAAAGAGGTGCAAGTGACTAAGAAGCTGGTAAAATGATGCTTAATATCATTAATCATTAGGGAAATGCAGATTTCAAAATCACAGTGAGATACCATTTCGGATCCACTAGAATGTTTATAATAAAAAAGATGGAAAGTATCAAATGTTGGCAAGTAGGTGGAGAAATTGAAACTCTTGTATATTGCTGTTGGTCATGTAAAATGGTACACTTACTTTGATAAACAGTTGCAAATTCCTCAAAATGCTAAATACAGAGTTACTATATGACCCAAACATTCTGCTAGATATCTATCCAAGGGAAATAAAAACATATGTCTACACAAAAACTTGTGTATGAATGTTCATAACAGCATTATTTATAATATCCAAAAAGTAGAAACAACTCAAATGCTTATCAGTTGATGAATATATAAACAAAATGTGGTATATCCACCCAGGCAATCAAATATTATTTAGTCATAAAAAGGAATGAAATACTAACATGCTATGACATGGATGAACATTGAAACATTATGCTAAATGAAGGCATCCTGTCATAAAAGGCCACATGTTGTGTGATCCCATTTATATGAAATGTTCAGATAGGCAAATCCATAGAGACAGAAATTAGATTTCTGGTTGCCTAGGATGGGAGAAAGAGAGCTGGGAGTGAATGTTTATATGTAGAAAACTTCTCTTAGAAATGATAAAAATGTTCTGGAATTAGTGGCATTTGCTACATAATTCTATAAATACTTCAGACTGGTGAACTTCAGGGTATACAGTGTGATATAGGTAGGAAAAGAGTTATTGAATATAGGTATGAAAAGGTATGTGATGAGGCAGATATTTCCTTTCAAGCCTCTTTTTATCACAGAAAGAAATAATAATAAATATGCATATATAATTGAGGGATAGATGTTTCTCAACAGTAGAGTGGAATAAATCTATTGTGATGTAGACATACAATCAGAGTGATGTTCAAACTGTTACGGTTTTGGCGCAAACCAATCCTGGCCCAATCAGAATGACATTGACTGAAGATGCCTGCAATGGGAAGGCATGTTCCTGATTATCAGCCTGTATAGTATAGAGGAGAATATCACATAATAATGTCAGTGAATGAACAACAGCCATTGGGAGCAACCTATATGCACATTTAGTAAGAAAATCTAGACCTAAAACCATATCATATGGTTCCATGTATGCAAATTTCAAAAACAGGCAAAAATTAATTATGTTGTTTAGGGATGCATTCAATGTTGATAAGACTGTAAAGAAATGAAATTATTAATACAGAAATCAAGGCAGTGGTTATCTCTGGAGAGAAAAGTGATCATTGGAGGGGCACATGCTGGTAATATTCTGTTTTTTGATCTGGCTCACAGTGTCATGACATTTTTCTATAGTTATTTAACAGGTTGTTCATGATTCCTTTATGCAATAAAGAAAAGGGAAGTAAGTGAAGAGACGAGAAGAAGACCTAGTTTAACATTACAACTCTTCCTCTTCCCAGCTCTGTAGTTTTGGTCAATTTACTTTGAGAGCTTCAGTTTCCTTGACTATAAAATGAGGATGGCAAAATATGCCCGACAGTGATGTTTCTGGATTAACAGAGATAGCGTGTGTGGAAGTATTTAGTACAGGGCTGTGGGGTGTGTGTGTGTGCAGTATTCTGGAGGGACAGTAGATTGCTTATAGGATGTGAAGACCTAGTGCAGTGTGAGCGAGTTCCCAACTCTGTAAAATGAGAGTTGCGTCAAATGATACAGCTAATAAGAGGGAGGTCATAAGATTAAACTGTATATTTAATTTCTGAGTACCATAACTAGAAAAGTGTTGTAAAAGGGCAACTAAATGAGAAGATAGATGCTATGTGTAGAGGCATTAAAAACATTTTTTTTTTTTTTTTTTAATCCTAGAGTGCTGAAGGTTTGTAAGAGACCTGGCTGGTTTCAATTGATAAATTCTGGAAAGGGATTATAAGGTAAAAAAAAAATGACTTGTTTTTCAAAACATTATAAAAGTAAACAAATAAGAATCAGAATTACTACTCAGAGCAGAAAACAACCTTTTAAATATGTGAATCACCAAGAGATGGTAGTGGACTCCAATAGGGTGTGCGTGCTTTTCCCCATGACAGAGGTTCCTTGGAGAAGCTGGGACCAGTCTGCCCTTTCAGGGTGACCTCAAATAGCACATCCAAGCTCTTTCAGGCTTGTCCTGGGGGTTGTTATCAAACTCACAGTCCTGGACTGCATGAACCATGAGTACCATCCTTTGGGGCTATTCTTCTGAACTAAAGATATGAAAGCAGGGCCTTATTATAGAAGCAGGTTTTTTTTTTTTTTCCTTCTTCTTTTTCTTGTAGATACCGATTTGTCTTCTAAAATAATCTTGATTCTTTAAAAAATAAAATAGATATATTTTTCAGGAACTGCCTCATGCATAGCAGTTGGAAGTGTTTTTACTCTAATCAAAGGTGAATTGCTGAAACAGATTCTTTAAAGTCACTTTTTGTGACATTCCTCTCACCTTCTTGTCTGTAGCCTGGTTTCTCTTTTCCTAACAGAGTTCTGCTCAAACTTGCGCTCCCCGTGCTTTCTTAGTTTTGCTAACACCACTTAAAACAATGTAGATGAAGGAACAACGCAGACTTCCTCCGTTGCTCAAGTCTTTGAATGCTGGGAGTCCTTCGATGTCTTAGCTCCCCACCTGGGGCTAGAGCTTCCTCCCATGGGGCTCAGGAGCCTCACCAGCTAACCAGGTGGAGAACCCCACTGGTCAAGGTATGGAAGGAGTGTGGGGCCTCAGTAGGAATTGCAATGAACATTTCAAAATTACTTTTCACCTCTGGCTATAATGAAGGGTTTCAGGATTTGAGCTTCTCTTTAAGAAAGATCAGTGTTTCCACAGAAGAGAGAACCTGGTGGACCGGTGAAGGTAGGGAGAGGCCAGGTCTTTTCAAAGGAAGCTTCAAAGCCTGTCCAGGCTCATTCGCTTTGTGTATTCCAAAATGAATTCCACTCACAGCTGGAATGTTTAGTATCAGCAGGCCCAATAGATTTTATCCACTACCCCTAGCCCTAGCATCCACATTCCCATTAAACACATCTAATTCAAAAGCCGAGGGAGGCATGTACATCTTGAGCCTGACTCTCTGCTTAATTCCCTCTGTCTTTTTAAAAGCTGCTCTTCCAGAATGAATTATAAATCAACCACGGCTAATTTTCACATTGAACTGTTTATGTGTTTTTAAAGAGAGCTTCTGGGAAGAAGCAGAAAGAAGATTTAATAAACAGAGAAACCGCAAAGCTTCCAAAACACATAAGTAAAATTAAGAGACAGCATGTGACTCCAGATATCAGGAAAATAGATACAGGGCAATGATGGGTAACTTCTTGTGATGAGCGGAGCCTTCTTTTCAGCCTCCTGGCAGGGATTGATGGCGAGGTGCTCATTCTACAGAGCCTTGAGCAGTGCTCCCCTGTGCTGAGCCGGGGGTGGGGGGGCTCTGACTGTGGCTTTCTGGTGGGAACTAGACACAGCAGACACCCAGGCACTTTCAGTGGCCTCCTGTCCCCTGCCCCTGCAATTGCCCTTATGGGCACTCTTCTCTTTACTCATCTAGGATTTATGCTTTGTTCCTGCTCTCCTTAGCTCCTCGCGGAAGCTTGACTATTTTGGTGTCACATGACTAGATTTTGTGTATCGTTCTGTTTAAGCAAATTCCTACCTGCCTTTATCTTCTGTGTCCCCACATCCCCCAACTTGAAAGCTCTATTTCTGTTGCTAGTACCCAGGCTTTTATCAGGAAGAGGGACCCACCGTTTCTGCCTTTGGAAAGCCATTCCTTGGAAGCGATGTCTGCCAAGCGGAAGGATGCCTTGCAGGTGAACTCCTTTGTGACCAGTCTGTGTGGAGTACGCCAGTGCTATTCCGAGTGGTCCACAAACCAGTGCCCACCTTTGAACTCCATGTTCCTGGGCTGAGAAAAGATCAGCAGAGAAATCAAGAGGAAGCATTTCACAGTCTTATGGCGGTCAGGTATTGCTGCAGCATCTAAGTGCATACATGTTTTTCTAATAATTCATTTTCAATTTATCTTACTACGGCATCAGTCTGTGATGAATTGGCAAATTGGGGGGGAAAAAAAAGTGTTCCTGGCTGTAAGGACACTCCCAGCTTGGTTCTTGCAGTTCAGCATGTGTGGACACACTGGACTGTGGCTCTCTGGGCTGATTTCCACACTTCGACCCCTCACGACTAGTCATGCACAATGAAGTTATCATTTTTGTACTCCTCCTCTGTAAATACATTTAGTCTTCAAATTTTAGCTCTCAGTGGAACCTGGACAGTCTTTGGTATTTTAGCTGACCTCACAATGGGGCCATTACTTCCCTAGCGTTACTTTTCTCTCTTCCCTTTTCTTTATCCTCCTAATGTACATAGTCAACTCTATACCTTTCAAAGCCAGGAGAGCCTTGCCCTCTCCATCAGGCCTCTACACCCTGTTGGTTTTCATCCGTGGTTATGGGGGAACCCTGAGCTTGCTTCCATACTCCCACTCTTTCTCTTCTCAGGGGATCACAGCATCTCTAAACAGGTGTGAAAGGGTTGGATGGCACCCCTTTGGTTGCTAGACTTAATTCTAGGGATGTCACATTTTCCCTAGGCTGTAGTTCTCTATGACTTTTAGTAAAAAGTTAAAATCCACTCATTTGAGAGTAACTCTATTTTGCAAATGCAGAGTGACTTGATGGAAAAAATAAAAGCACCATTCAGAGCCTCTCTACCCCAACTATTTAGTGAAAGCTGTCACAAGAGGGATGAGTGACATATTTGAACAAGTTCTTGGGGTTTTCTCTGCACGGGGCAAACCCAGGATTCAGCGGGAGGCAAACCAGCTGCAGCTTGTCATATATTAGTCAATTACCCTAATGATTTTTTTTTCCCCACTAAAAAGCACGAATTCAGGTTGCTCTTATATTTTATGAAGATTTTACTTTGTCTACTCACAAATATTAATTGGATTCTTTCCATGTTGATTCCAGCCTCTGGGGTTTGGGGGTCACTGCAGGTGCACGAGGGCCGGTGGAGGGGGAGTGGAGACTAGCAGGAAGTGCCTTCCTTCCCCGCGTCTCTGTCTCTTGCTCTTGCGAGGACAGCATTTGATTAGTCCTTTACAACCTGTTTCTCCTCAGATACAAGGAAAATACCGGAAACCACTGTGCCAATTCTGGCTGTCGCTCCTTTGAACACTGTGGGATCTGCTAGAGGAATGTGAAATAAATCCAAAAAAGGCTGCTTTATGGATCTTTGAATGCGGAGTCACAGAAGGAAACTGTCTTAGAAATCATAGCTAAAATTGGATAGTTTGTTAATTTTGTGGAATTTTTTTTTGTATTAGAATTAATCTTTAACCTAGTAGTCTTTTCTAGCCAATGCCCTCCACTTGGTATAAAATGACAGTGTTACTGAGATATAATTGAAATCTAAGATCTACACTCTGACCTCTCTCAGTGGCCTGTCTTCTTTCTGTGGTCCAGGCAACCATCAGTGGTCAGGTAGTAATTGCCTCGGGGTTTTGAACAAATGTTGATGGGAAGAACTGTGTTTTTTATTTTCTTTTAATTCCCCCCAGTCCTAAATACATATTATTAATTTTTATTCTCTTTCTAACTTGTCTTCACTCAGAAACTTGCTTCATGCCACATTGGTGGATTGGTCACATCTATCAAATCATTATGTTAAAGGGGTAATATTGTCAGTTTATACCTTAAACTGTGCCCCTTAACTCCTCTATGCCATTGCCTTTGATAAGGTGGAAAAGAATGCTAAGGCAAGGCAAATATGACACACACTCATAAAAATGTAGCTTCATGCACTTGTCCTCATAAAATGTTCCTGGAACATTATTTTCACATATTAAGGATGTTCATCCATGTACTTTAGTGTTTTATTATTGGATCAAGAGCGTTTCAGAAATAGTGTAAATTTTGGTCACTCTCTTCTTTAAAAGATTTTTTATGTTCTTTGTCTTGTATGGAGCAATAATGGCAGTGCGGTAGTTCTGTCTAAGGGGGAGGTGGAGTGAATGAATAGTCACGGCATGATTCGGTGAGCAGGGCAACGGAATAGGATTCTGCAGAGCTCACTCTGGTTTGATCTCTCCTGCTGAGAAACAGGACCATGCGTCAGCCACTTGACTACTCTGGCCCATGTTCTCAGTTTTCAGAAGGGGAATGAGCACTCCTTAGACTGTTCACAGGATTTCAGGTCAAAATCAAATAAAGAAGTAAATGTGGGGGCACCTGGGTGGCTTAGTGGGTTAAGCAGCTGCCTTCAGCTCAGGTCATGATCCTGGGGTCCTAGGATCTAGCTCCCTCCAGCTGCCTGCTGCTCTGCCTACTTGTGCTCTCTCTTTCCTTGTCAAAATAAATAAATAAAATCTTAAAAAAAAAAAAAAAAAGTAAATGGGAAAGCTGCAGCTTGGGCTCCTGAAAGGGAAAATTAAATTGGCCAGTTTAAGAATGGTCTCACAAGGATGAAATTTTAATGATCTACACCATGCATGTGAAACAAGACATGTCTGTGGGCTGAATTTGTCTGTGAGCAGCTAGTCTGTGGCTTCTGCTGCATCTTCCTTCCCAGAGCAGCATGGTTTCTGTGTTGTTTTGAGTAGTAGGCCCTTATTCCTCATTCTATGCCTGAGTGGGGACAAGTGGCTTGAGGATGGGGGCCAAGTTGGATTATATCAAACATGCTACTGGTGGCTCAGGATTTGTTGGTTGGTTTGTTTTGCCATTAAACAGTTGTTTTACTGCTTTGAATGTCCTTTCCCAGGTTAATATCCAGAGAAACAACTGTTATACCTATAAAAATAAAGGCACTCACTCTGTATATTATTTCTTGATGGGTCTGGTGCTATAATCTCTAAAGAGACCAACTAAACCCATTACAGAATAGTTCAAGAATAAAATAGTGTTAATTCTCTTACTCCAAATATTTTTCAAATATGCTATAACAAGTATTTCTTCCAGGCCCCTGTTTTCCTTTGATGACTGAATAATGTGATAAAATAATGTATTATTTAAAAATTATACAATTTCATCCACATTATGGTTGGACATTTTAGCCATGTGACTTAGATGAAGTTGACTTCTTCCCTGTTCCAGAAGTGACCCTAATTAAGCTAAGCCACTTAGAATGAACTCTCTCTTACCTCTATGGTTCTGGGAAAGGTGCTAGATTTGTCAGGATGCACAGAGATACAGGTAACCAAAACCCAAACACCAACAAGTTTAAAATAAGGAAATTCGTAAGTTTCCATAGTTCAAAGTCCAGAGAGGAAGAATGGGCTGAAAGCATGGTATGATCAAGCTTCCAAGTCTGTTTCTATATTATTCTCCATGTGTCTGTGCTTATCTCCAGTTGGCTGCCATGGGTCACAAGGTGGCTATAAGTAGATGTAGGAGTACATGTTTCCTTGTTCATGTCCAGAGAGAGAGAGAGGCAGAAAGGCAGAGATGTTCCTTTGATATCAGGTTCACCCCAGGCCAAGTTCCCCAGGGAATGCCATGAGCTTATAACCTCATTGGCTTAGGTTTGGGCTCCTAAATAAATTACTGGCAGTGTAGGGGATTATCAACAGCCCTGCTTTTTTTTTTTTTTTTTTTTTCCTCCACATCATGATACACATTTGAAATAAAAATATTTGATGGTCTCCTAGGGCAAGAATGGGGCTAGAAGGTTTGGAGCTAGAAGTGACTGATCCTGGGGGCTGTGACTGACTCAGATCACCTAGCCACTGTGACTGCTGAGGAGGTCAGTGACTCAGCGCTCCAAGTGTTCATTTCTGCAGCACATTAATGAGATCCTTCAGCTGGGACTGACTTTGATCTATCCCAGACCTGGAGATGGGGTCAGTTTTTCCTGATGCAACGTTGTGGGCTCCCTTCAAGAGGGACAGATGGTTGAGATAAATTTGGGTTTGTTTAGGAAAGATGAAAGAGCTGTAGGACACCGTGTCCACTCTAGTTTACAGCTCAGGCCTGTGCCCTTTTGTGCATGGCGTCTGTCTGACCCAGGGAAGGCTTATGACTAGAATGGCTCATTCAGAATGACACTCGGGATTTTGGCTGGTGAACGTGGGAAGAGGTCCTCTCTCCTCTTTTGGATGATAGTAGAGTAGGAAATCCTTTCAGTTCTAGGAAACTATTATTTTTTATCTCCACCATCAAACTGTAAGCCCAGGGGACCGGCTTCACCATCTATACCACTGTCATCTTTGTCTGGGCCACTAGCATCTTTTGCCTGGATGCCATGAGATCTGTTGTATTAGTTTTCTAGTGCTGCTATAACAAAGTACTACACATTTTGTGGCTTGAAATAGCAATTTTTTTTTTTCTTAATTCTGGAGGCCAAGAATCTGGAATCAGGTATTGACAGGGCCATGTTCCCTCCAAACTCTCTAGTGGAGATTCCTTCCTTACCTCGTCCAGCTTTGGGTGGTCCCAAGTAATCCTCGGCTTATGGCAGTATCACTCCATTCTCTGCCTCAGACTCTATGTAGCCTTCTTCTTTCTGTCTCTGTGTGTCCTGTCTCCCTCTGCTCTTCTCTTGGAAGATACCTGCTACTGGATTCAGGGCCCACTCCAAATCCAGGATGATCTCATGTTGAGATTCTTAACTTAATTACATCTGCAAAAACCCCTTTTCCAAATAAGGTCCCATTCACAGGTTGCAGGGGAAAGGATTTGGATGTATCTTTCCAAAGATACATCCCTCCTTGTACTTCCTGCTTCTGCTCATTCACCCCTATTGACTATTCTGCACATCCTTTAAAAGCATATCAAACGCTTCCCTGCTCAGACCCCCTGGTGGTTTCCTGTCACCTTTGAACTAATACCCCACATCTGCACTCTACCTACCAAGTCTCTCCCATCATGTCTTGTCTTCTTACCTCTCCTCATTTCATGCTGCTCTTTTTTTTATTTTTTTTTAATTTTTTACATTTATTTTCAGCATAACAGTATTCATTATTTTTTCACCACACCCAGTGCTCCATGCAATCCGTGCCCTCTATAATACCCACCACCTGGTACCCCAACCTCCCATCCCCCGCCACTTCAAGCCCCTCAGATTGTTTTTCAGAGTCCATAGTCTCTCATGGTTCACCTCCACTTCCAATTTCCCCCAACTCCCTTCTCCTCTCTAACTCCCCATGTCCTCCATGCTATTTGTTATGCTCCACAAATAAGTGAAACCATATGATAATTGACTCTCTCTGCTTGACTTATTTCACTCAGCATAATCTCTTCCAGTCCCGTTCATGTTGCTACAAAAGTTGGGTATTCATCCTTTCTGATGGAGGCATAATAATACTCCATAGTGTATATGGACCACATCTTCCTTATCCATTTGTCCATTGAAGGGCATCCTTGGTTCTTTCCAGTTTGGCGACTGTGGCCATTGCTGCTATAAACATTGGGGTACAGATGGCCCTTCTTTTCACTACAACTGTATCTTTGGGGTAAATACCCAGGAGTGCAATTACAGGGTCATAGGGAAGTTCTATTTTTAATTTCTTGAGGAATCTCCACACTGTTCTCCAAAGAGGCTGCACCAACTTGCATTCCCACCAACAGTGTAAGAGGGTTCCCCTTTCTCCACATCCCCTCCAACACCCCCCATGCTGCTCTTCTTCTTGCTCAGAGTACCCCAACTACACTGCCCCCCTTGCTATTCCTCCAGCATGCATGCCACACAAACTCCTCTTCTTGGGGCTTTACAGTGGATGCTCCTGCTGCCTGACACACTTTGCCCAGGTCTTATCATGGCCAGTGTCTCACCTTAGTTAGGACTCAGGTGAAATGCTTCTTCCTCAGAAAGGACTTCCTTGCTCACTGTTGCTAATGTAGCATTCCCATCACTCTCTTTTGCTTCAGTTTATTTTTTTCCAGAGGACTTTTAAAACAAACATCATATTTTATGTCTTGTGTGTTTATTATATCTCTCTCATACCAGAGTGTATGCATTATCTTACACGATAAACCCTCAGAGAAACCAAGCCTCAACTATGTTGATGTTATGGTCCAGCAGGGAGCCTGCACTGTCACCACTGTTTCATTCACATGAAAAATAATTTTTTGTAGGCTTTAAGCCAGTTTGAGATGGAGATCTGCCTGTTATACCGTAATGAGCTCTAACCAAGTCACTCTGTCCTGAGTTTGTACATCTCTGTGAACTTAGAACTAAGTGCCAGTCTTCTTATTTCTGTTTCATCGATAATGAAGTCGGTGGAAGTTTCAATGTAATTCCTTTACCTTCCGAATTTGAAGAACAGCAATCTCATTCTGAGTATTGACAGCAGGATTTAGTGCAAGCAAGTTTACATTTTGGAGTGTAAATCATCTCCTAGTGATGTGGCTTGGAATGCAAAGAATTTTATACCCAATCCTTTTCAGCATTTAGTTGTTGACTTGAATTCAACGTTCTGTTACATGCCTGCCCTTCTTCTTGGCCGTCCCTGTCTGTTAAGGACTTATTTGAGCACGGTGGTATTTTAGATATGGAACATAGTGAATTGTCTAGGAAGAGGTAGTAATAATGTTGCAGAATAACACTTTTGAGAGGGCCGTTTTAATTTTCCTAGAAATCACTTTTTGCCCTCTCCCCCTTTTCCCTGGAAAACCTCTCCCTGCTTCCTTGAGGTAGGATCCTCTGGGCCTGTTTCCTCAGGGAGGTTCATGACAGGTTGGGAAGAAGAGAAAAATTCTCCTCCTGGATTCCCCTTCTCAGGATAGTGGAGACAACTTTGGGTTTAGGGCATGGATAGAATGCTGACAAGAAGCACCTTGAGGGAGAGCAGGCTTCCTTAACCCACAAGCAGAAGACATTCTCTTAGACTGATGGGGAGAAGAGAAAGGAGTAGGGAAGGAGAAATGAGCAGAACAGTTACCCTGCGTCCCAAAGATGGTGGCCCTGTGGCCTGTTTTCTGGGTTCAGGTTCTGGAGAAGAGAGCAAGTCTTTGGATTAGATGGTGTCACAGTCAGTGACATCGGGCTTCAGCAGAGTGGTTCCTTCTGTGCCTTCCGGAGTGCCATGGAAGCAGCACATGGCTAGGTCTGCAAGAGCTGTGTGGACAGTATGACAGATTCCTCCACACTACAGCATGCCCTGATAAGCCAGCTTCGATCTGCTGGGACTCTGGAGTCTTGGAAGATGCACGTGAGGACAAGTAATACTGAGGGTCAATTACCACCTCTTAATGCCTAACTGTTGTCTGAGAGCCCCAGAATTCAGACACAACTCCAAGTTGACTTTGGAGAATAGGAGCCCAAACCAGAAATTAAATAATTATGGAGTAATAAAGAAAGATGCATTTTGTACACCTGTACTTATGGCCTGCATTTCATTCCTTGCATAATATATTTGGGTTTTTTTTGTTTTTTTGTTTTTTCCTTATGACTGAATTCCCTTGGAGTTACAAGAGGACATTACTTTTAGGTGGATAAAGATTCTTTGTAGTTATAATGGCAGACGACAAAATTTTCATTGTTGGATAAGCAGGATTCAGCCTTCCTGGCCATTAAGTAAATGCTACAAATCTGGGCCAAGGCCAGATTTTCTGAACTGAGATGGGAGAGGCCATTTTGCCATTATGAAAGAGGCTTGACTGGAAAAACAAACTATTCTATCAGCCTTAGACCTGCTAATATTTGTTATTTCTATATCCAGTGGAAAAGTATGCAGATAGAACAATGTGTTCGTGAACTTTCTGGTCAGAAGAAAATCCTACCCTAGCTAGTGCAAATGAATTTGGTTAGTGTATTTTACTTAATAAATAACTTTTGTGCCTCTTGTTGATGCCACAAAGATTAATTCTTCTAAGATTACATTACATTACTTCTTACATTAATGTGTGCTACAGTTTTGTGTTACATATTTGGGACTGGTAGAGATCTTAACACCATTGCTTTATAGCCCAGAGTTTCATTAATACACTTGATGGACATAAAATAATATCAAACTACATTTGTTTGGTGATTATCACAGGAAGTTGGCAAATCCTTCACTCCCTAAGCCACTATGACTGATCTGGCTGGTTCTGTGATTCCCTCTGACACCGCTTCTCCAGTTCTCTGACACCAGCTGGATGTCCAACAATTTGATTCAATTTTGACACTATTTACTTGGAATAGTGTTAGATCCCTCAGTCCTCTAAGACTGCCCCCACTTTAGAACCCAGCTGCAAGTCCTGGGCTACTAATACTTCTGACCAACCAGCTATGGACTGGAGCTTTGTTTGATAATTTGCTACAACAACTTATGGAACTCATGAAAATAATTTTTTTATGTTTACTGGTTTAATTTAAAGGAGGCAACTCAGGAACAACCAAATAGAAGAGAGGCATAGGGCAAGATACGAGGGTGAAGCAAGGTGACATTTCCATGCTCTCTTTGGGTGACCCACCTTCCCAGCACATCAGTGTGTTCAACAACCTGAATGCTCTCCAAACCCCATCTTTTATGGGTTTTTATGGAGGTTTCATTATGTAGATACAGTTGATTAAGTCATTGACCACTGGTGATTGAACTCAATTTCTTTCTTTCTTTCTTTCTTTTTTTTTTTTTTAAGATTTTATTTATTTACTTGACAGAGAGAGATCACAGTAGACAGAGAAGCAGGCAGAGAGAGAGGAGGGAGCAGGCTCCATGCGTGGCAGAGAGCCCAATGTGGGACTTGATCCCAGGACCCTGAGATCATGACCTGAGCTGAAGGCAGAGGCTGAACCCACTGAGCCACCCAGGCGCCCCTGAACTCAATTTCTAACTCCTTCCTTCCCTGCCGCAATGGGTGGAGGGGTGAGTGGGCTTAAAGTTCTTAACTCTTAAACTATTAAAGTTCTTAAACTCTCTAATGATGGTTGGGTGTTTTTGGTGACCAGCTGCCACCATGAAGCTAACTAAAGGCAGCCAGGAATCCTCTTATGAGCAAACAAAGATACTTTTATCATCCAGGAGACACCAAGGGTTTGAGAAGCTCTTTTCCAGGAATCAGGGACATTATTCTATCATGCTGGTTTCCTTATCTAGCTTACAATGGCCAGTGTTTATTCTTCAACCTCAAGGGAGGTCCCTATTGATTCTTGCATTGCTCTTTATCCTTCTATGATACTGCTCTTAGTATCTGGTCACAGTCTTCTTGTTTTGCTTTAATTGGAAACCCTTGGATCATCTGCTGAGAGTAAGATTGTCTTGATCAGAAGACCCAATTGCCTTTTGGGAGAGACGTTGTTATCTCTCTCCACACTCTTGCATGTCTCCCACTTTACTGCTCCTCACCTCCATCTTCTTCCCTTCCCACTAAAGGCAGTGTTCTGTGTTTGATATATAAGTGCATAAATTGAGGCGGATAGAAACTCCCAGGTGTCAGGCCCTTCCTGACCGCTGCTCTCCATTGTTCCTGCTGAGGCAGAAGGAAAAACCAAATAGCCACCCCGTTTGGCTAAGAAAAGAAAACAAGTTCCCCGGGATGACTTAGAGCTCTTCTGAAACGCTTCCGTATAGATTATACTTCCGCATAAAGGGGGTCAATGGGCCCTGAGAAACAGCGGGAAAATGTCCCGTTACCATCCCCCATCACGCATGACCATAAAAACTCACCCTACCCCTGCCCCGTGCTCAGGCTTTGGGGAAGGATCCCACTGAGCCTGCTGGCAAAAATAAAGCTGTGTTCTCCCAGATTTCCGTGTGCCACTTGAGTTTCCTCAGTTGCTTCAGATTTTCCCCAACAAAATGACATATGCATTTAACTATGTATACATCCTGAGACTACATAATATTTATTTTTGTGGCTGTGCGTTGTAAAATCTGCTTAAGTACTATTGTACTTGTAGACACCGTTTTATTTCTTATTTCTTTCAACAATCTATTTTTGTTATCAGGTCATGTTACTGTATGTATTTGTCACTTCATGGTATTAATTCAGCACGTATTACTTATCCACATTGCTGGAGATGGACACGATAGTGATATCCGACAACCCACTTCCACAGAGAGGCTGCCTTGAGGATTCTTGTGCATGTACCTCTTGTACGTGTAGAACTGTGCCTGGGTTTCTTTGAGGGTATATGTATTCAGCAGTGGGATTGCTGGATATTTGTTTACACATGTTTAATTTCAGAAAGCCTTACCAAATTCCTTTCCAGAATAGTGATGGAAAGAAAAACAAATGTTCTCTGTATTTCAAGGTTCTTTTGGCTGGTCTAAGAATTAAATTGACGTGAGACAGATTAACAGGAGAAAATCTGTTTTGATTGCGTATGTGTGGGGGCTCCAAAAATTTTGAGGCTCATAGGCAGTCAGGTAATTGAGGCTCCTGTGCCTTCCAGAGCTAAGGAGCGGGGATAAGGTCTGGGTCTTCAAAGGGAAGGAATACAATTCACGTGTTTGCCAGACCATACAAAAACAATAGGACAGAGGGAATTTTACAAACAGACTGCTAAATTTCTCCCTTTTTACCACTGCTAGCTCCTGTTATTCTGTTGTTATCTATGGTGATAGCTCCCTTCCTGGAGCAAGCCCTCTACCTAAATTCTTTTAGGCAGTTGGCTGGAGATTGAAGTTTCCTCCTGAGCCTTCTGTTTCTTAAAAATACTCAGCTTAAAATAATCCACATGCCAAAGAGACACATTTTGGGGTTGCAGATTTTGTTCCCTGTAATAACTTCACCAATCTACCTCCCTCCCAACATCCAACCCCAGCAACAGCACACAAGGGTCCCCATTTCCCCACATGTGTGTCCATATTTGGCAATTATGACTTTCTCTTTTGTTTTTCTTTTTAACCATCTCAGGAGTGTAAAGTGTTGTGAGGGAAAAAAATTGTTTTCATTTGTGTTTTTCTTATTCCTAGTAAGGTCAAGCATTGTGAGCCATTTGATTTTTCTTTTGTAAATTACCAACAATTCATTTCCTCTGCCCATTTTTCTACTGGGTTTCTTGTCTTTTTCTTGTGTTTTGTTCTAGTTCCTGGTGTTTTCTAAATAGCATTGCCACATTGATTTTGACATTGCAAATGTCTTAATCTATCACAATCTCTGTTTAGTGTTGTGTAAAGTAAGCTTCTTTGAACTTTTAGTCAAGGTTTCTGTAGTTCTAGTGCCACTTTGGCATTTCATAATTTCCCAGCAATTACCTCTTTCATCTGGGTTTTCTCAATTCATTATCGTATTAATTCTAAGGCTGAATTTTTCAAAATAATCTTGTGTCTAAGTTACTTCCCCCTATTAATTCCACATTTTGCTTATTTTCTTCTCTTTTTCCTAGTTTTATCAGAACTTTATTGATCTTATTAATCTTTTCAAAGAATCAGCTTTTGATTTTATTAAACTTCACTATTTTGTTCTTTTATCATTGATTTTGTCCTTATTTTTGTTATTTCCTTTCTACCTGGCTCCTTGTGTTTACTTACAGCTCTTTTTCTGATTTTATTTCGAGTTAAATGCTTTGCTCACTTGCTTTCATGCTTTCTTGGTTTTCAACAAATATATTTAAGGTTACAACTTTCCTTTTAAGCACTTATTTAGCTGCATGCCAAATTTTTAATGTGTTTTTACTGTTTAATTCAAATATTTTATAATTGTCCTTATAATTTCCTTTTAAATATAATGATTGTTTAGTAAATATGATTTTTGGAGGGTGGGGGGCGTGTGAATTTAAAAGCCTACCCTTTTGGATTCATTTTAAGTTTTATTTTATCATGATTAGAGAACAGTCTCCATGATGTCGATCCTGTGGAATTTATTGAAACTTCCTTTGTGACTGAGTACATAGTTAATTTTATAAATATTCACATGTGTTTTAAAAGGATGTGTATTATTTTGGTGATGTAAATTTTTATGTGTCAATAAATGCAGAATGAACAATGTGTTATTTAGCTCTTCCATGCAGTTGGTTATTTTGGAGTCTGATCTATCAGTTTCTGAGAGGAGCATCTTAAATCATAAAGTATGAAGATTGAGATTACTTCTCAGACTTCTGATTGGCTTATTGTATTTTGTGGACATATTGCTAGATTGATATATATTCATGATGATTATTTCTTTTTGATCTATTTTTTTCTCAAGAGTATTTTGTGTCTGCTCTGCTATCAGACCCATTTCATCCTAATTGTTATATTTTACATATCTAGTGTGTCCAATGGTTTTTCTTTCTTCTTGTCTCAGCTTCTAGTCTGCAATATCCTTCCTTATCTTCCTAAGACTCCTTAATGAGGTCATTTAAAATTATTCTTTGGTCTTGTCTATTCATTGTGCTTTTTTGTTGTCTACTTTTTTTTTTTTTTTCCTTATAGCTGTTATTCTTCTAAGATGGATCCATAATTTTATTTGGAGCTTCTATTCCTTGTAGGGATTGACCTCTTACAGTGATGTGAGTATCAGGGCAAGGGCTCAATACTAACTTTAGTTTGTGTACATATGCCTGTGGGTTGGGGGCAGAATAACCTCAAAATCCAGAGCCTGTGCCCAGGCTTTTAGGAAATATCTTGGTCAGTTGTAGTCACGTGGGCCTCTGGTTGAGGGGAGTAGGCTGTGCAGGAGAAAGCCTCCAGGCCTGGCAAATCTATTGATCATTGCTCTTACCTGGTTGCTCGAATGATCAATGCTACTTCACAGTCCCTGCCTGCTGCTTGCTGCTGGTCTGGCTGCTATTTTAATCCTTTCAGTAGTGACTGGGCAGGCAGTGGCCCACTTAGGTTCTTGCCGGGAAAGCAATGGGCAATTCCTAAAAGCTTCCTCCCACCCTCCAATTTGCTGGTTAGCAGTACTAAACTCTCTTCCTTTTTGCTAGAGAAGAGGATTTGTTGCTTCTTTCCTAACCTCAACCTGGCCATTTTGTCATTGCATTAATTTACCAAAGATGTTGCCTTCCCTCTTACTTCTGTACAGTCTCCAGAGTAGGTTTGGGGAGGGGATAGTTAGAAAGAGAGCTGGCTAGTTGTTTATGCTGCTTGTGTTTCACTGAAAGGAAGCAGAATATGCCACCCCAAAATATGTCTGTAGAAGTTTAGGACATGCCACTTCAAAATATGCCACTTTGATATACTGATAATTTTGAGCAGTAGACAATTGAAAAGCAGAAAATGCAGGGAGACATTTTCTCCGAGCTCCTCTTATCTGTGGAAAGACAGGTCCTCCAAAAGAAACCCAGATGTCCTAGATACCCTTCTGGGGCTTTGTTAAACAGGGAGGATTGATTCCTATCACAAGGGAGAAAACTAGAAGTCAATACCACAGCCAAACAAACTGGGTCACAAACTACCAGCCTTCCATTTATTCTTCTCTGGGCCTCACTCATTCTTTCTAAAAATCATTTACTCTCCTCTAAGAGGACTATCACCGTCCTCAGCTTTCTCTATTAAGATGGTATTTAACTCTGATCTCTACACCACCTTGGGGAGTTACTAATTTTTCTAGGGGTATCACCAATGTATGTGTGGTATATACATGTTAATCAACTGCTGTTTTTTTTTTTTTTTCTCTCTTTAATCTGTCTTTTATTACAGGGTTCTCAGCTAAGAACCCAGAAGGGTAGAGGGAAAATAATTTTTCTTCCTTATATCACCATGAAAAAAGACATTTCCAAGGTCTGATAACTTTACACCATTTCTTTTAAGATTCTTCTTATAATGAAACAACTCCCTGTAGTGTTTCTCTTTACATAGTTTTCCTGCAAATATATAAATAATTTAACACAGTTCCTGGCTCAAAAGTATCTATAAAATACAGTTAGTCTGTTATCATGTTAATGTTACTATTTATTTAAAGGCATTATAGGGTATTAACTTATAGACCCTTAGACATAGTAACTGCAACATTTGCAACTGACTATGTGATTTGGAAGGTAAAAGGAATAAACATACGTAGGAAAGTTTGCTTCTGGATGTTTACATATGATTTGTTTTTACATAAAAATGACTCAGCAGGACATGGAATTTTAGTATTTTTATAACAGTAATGTTGACATATTATTATCAATTCCATATATATTAAAATGTAACCTGTATTATATCAGTGATGACTATGGAAGAGCATGAACTTCAGTCTATTAGCAGAATCAAAGACTCTTGGCTTAGATGTGTATTGAAGTCTTAACTTAGTTATCAATATTATTGTAGGGTGATTTAAGAATTTCTAAATGTGGTGGTCTTTGTATGGTTTCTTTTTTTTTTATTTAATTTTTCTCTTTCCTCTTAAAATGGGAAGGAGAGTAGAGGAAGAGCGTTACTATTTCATGGAATTCTTACCTGGTGCCCAGTACTCTGCTTGGCCTTTTCCATATATGCTCTTAATTGTCTCAACAAACATATCATTTCCATTTTTAAAATGAGGCACTTGGAACTTCAAAAGGTTACATAATTTGCTCATTCACAAAACTAAGTGCCAGAGCTATGATTTCAATGTAGGTCTACAGTGCCTTTTATGTTTTTGCTCTTACACCAGTGCTTCTCAAACTTTATGTGTGTATGAGTCACTTCCTCAGGATCTTGTTAAAATGCAGATTCTCATTTCATAGTCTGAGGGGTCCTGGGAGTCTACATTTCTAACATGCTCCCAAGTAATGCTGAGACTGCTGGCCTGTGGGACACACTTAAAAATTTTTTTTTGAATAATGATTTCATACTAGCCATTTGGATAGTTGGATGAGGCTGCAATACCAGTGTTGGGGGTAGCAAGGATTCCAGCTGCACTGAGGAGCTACAGATCAAGTTGCATTACAAACCCTAGGAAGTGGTTTTATCTTTTTATTACTCTTCCTAGTTCCTAGTAGTTAATGCTCAAGAGGCTTTTTTTTTTTTTTTTAAGATTTTATTTGTTTATTGGTCAGAGAGAGAGAGAATGCAAGCTCAAGCTAGGGGAGCAGCAGGCAGAGGGAGAAGCAGGCTCCCCACTGAGCAAGGAGCCTGATGCAGGGCTTGATCCCAGGACCCTGAGATCATGACCTGAGCCAAAGGCAGACTTCTAACCAACTAAGCCATCCAGGAATCCATCAAAAGACATTTTCTAATAAGCTTTCTCTCCTGGCCGCTTATCTACTCACTAGTGCCTAGTGTTTTGTTAAAAAATAGTTCATGTATGGGGCCAAAACATGATTATGTATAGGTTTGGTTCTATTTTATGTATGTATACATTAACAGAAGCTGAAGCTTCTTTGACTGTCTTGTATACTATTCCATGGAAGCTAGTTGTTGGTTTACTGGCCACTGACAGTTTTACTTTACCAGCTTCAGGTCTAGTGGGAAACCTCTTATGTTTCATGCACATTATAATCACATATCAAAAAAGGGTTATTTGCTTGTTGATTGAGTAGCCATTTAGTTCCTATCTATTCACATTTTCCTGGGATTGTAGGAAATGTCACTTCATAAAGAACAGAGTGAGTGTCTTGGAGATATGCTGCTTATGACTTGGTACAGCTGCTCTGCTCTTCAATTAACATTTGAAAACATTTAAAGAATCAGAAAGCTTTCTAGGGCCATGTTCACAAATGAAAGCGAAAATATAGAATTTTTTGATGTTGTATTTTCTAAGAAGGAGACTGATCAGAGCATGGCCAGGGATGACCAAATTTCAGAATGCTATGCTATGCAAGGAACAGCTGCCATCAGGAGCATTGAAACCTTTAGAAACATCTCAAGTTTGGACTCAAGCGTCACTGTCTCTCTAAGGGGATATCAAGCTGGATTGTATGTTGCCCTAGGGAAAAAAGCAATAACAAAAACAACTTTTATTAAATGGAAAATAAGGGAAACTGATTGTTAAGGAAAAAGGAGATATAGCCACAATAGCTTTTTGGAACACTTAGGAGCACAATAGTTGTTTTCTGTTAATAGTCAAAAAATGTTTTGTTAAGAATGGCGAAAGAAAATGTATCTTTTTAATCCTTATTGGAGTTGTTGAAATTAATTAGTATACATGTTTATAACAAACAATTCAGAGATATATAAAGAAATATATATTTCAGAGATATATATTATATATAATATATATAATTCAGAGATATATAAAGAAAATATATATTTACTTCTACTCTAGGTCTTTTCTGCACCTCATCTACTGTGGGAAGTGAATAATTTATTTTTATTTTATTTTAGAAAAAAATGTTGAATACGAGATATAAAAAATTATATGGTAAAAAATTCAAAAGGGACAAAGGGGATTAAATGAATCGTCTTTTCCTCTCTGTTTCTGAGACACCCCCTTCCCTTCCTGAAGGGCAGTGAATGTTGGTTACTTACTGGTGTATCTTTACAAATTTGTTTTATTCATGTATAAGTACATACATATTTTTTATTTTTCTTCCTAACTTTTTAGACACATAGTAATATCTAACACTCACTGTCCTGCACCTTGTACATTTCACTTTACAGTCGATCTCAGAGTCTGTTCCATCTCTGTATATGAAGAGCTTGTCATTCCTTCTAGGGTGTGTGGCACTCCACTGCATGGCTGAACCATGATTTAGAAACAGTCTTCTACTGATGGGCCCTAATGATTCATTTCTTTTGCTATTACAAGCAATACTGCAATACATATTTATAAATAGGTCATTTTGTACTTGTGTAAGTAAATCTGTAAGAAAATTCTTAGGAGGGGATTGCATGCTCAGATGGTACATGTATTGTAAATTTGATGTTGCAAAATTGCACTCCCTAAGAAATACAAATTTAAGCTCCCACCATTGGTACATGAGAGTGATATCCCCTAAACTTGGCCAAAATTTTGTGGTTGAAATTGACTTTGTTGTGTGTTTTTAATTTACCTTTCTCTATGAGTGATGAGGAACATGTGTTCAAATATTTAAAAGCCATGTTTATTTCCTTTTTGGTGAATTTGCGTACATGAAAGAGGTAAAGACTAGTAGAGTAGGAGTCTTTGGGATTATGGAACTGGATTTCTATTGGGATGGCTTCTATAATTTTCCAGGGAGAGAAAGCTTTCCTGAGTTCTTGCTATATGTATCATTTATATTTTGTCCACCTTTTTTTTTTTTCTTTTTGACGTACCAAAAGTGGTTTTGAGTTAGATCAAGAGCCCATGGGAAAGCAATGAATACCTTTACTCTAAGAGTGCTCCTGATTATACAACTGCTATTGTCACTTAGGATGGTAAAAGTTGTCAAGAGAGTGGTTTGACATTCACAGGGAAATGGTTAAATGAAGTTCATGCTTTTCTTGTCTCTTTTCTTGGGCCTGGGTTGCAGGTAGCTTATCAGAGTCATTAGGAGTTAATTATGAGTAATAAGCCAAATAGACAACTCCCACTAAAATTATTTTTAGCCAGATGCATTAACTTTTGTTGCTGTTATGTCTATGCTCATCATAAAGTTCATAATAAATCTGACTGGAATTTGAATCCTGGGTCCTTCACTAATTTGCTGTGTGACCTTGAACAATTAGGATCTTCAAGCTGATTTTACCTTTCCTATAAAATGAAGAGACTACTCTGTACTTGGCGGGGTTTTTTGTGAGGAGGAAGGGAGATGAAATACCAAGCCCTCAGTGTCACCTGGATACCTAAAGCCTGCTTTATGAGTATGTACTTAGGTACACAGACTTAAAGTTAGGCAGACTTGAATTCATACCCAAACTGTATCCCTTATAAGCTGCATGTCCATGGTGAATTTCTTCAGCCTCACCACGCCTCAGTTTGCCCCTTGTAAAATGGGGATAATAAAGGTCCTTCATCAGGTTGATATGTAAAGTGTGTAGCCCAGTGCCAGACACACAAGTACTCAGTAAGTGGTAGCTATTTGTTTTTATTATTGTCATTATCATTCTCTTTGGCAATTTTCTTAAGCTTCCTTATCCTGAGCCCTTCTGCTGAAAATTGGCCAGCAGGCTCCCACTATTATTCTTTCTCTATAGTCATGCTGTGACATTTGAGTCACTGTATGATTGAATCTGCCAGGCACTTCTTTCGGATGTATGCAGAGATGCGGGGATCCCTGCTGACAGAAGCCCCCAGGGACAGTTCTTGGGCCTGGGCCAGCACCCCTTTCTTTTCTTAAGATTTGCAAGGATTGGTCCACCCACTCTCTTCTGACTGCCACCACCTGTTCTTCCCTTTGCATTTCTCTTCTGTCAGGTTCTGGATTGGGACAAAATAAACATCTAGTGGGTGCAGGGAGGAAGGAGGAAGAATGTAGATCGTGGAATTAGGAGATCTAGGTTTTAGACCTGGCTCTTGTCATGTATATACTTGTGCTTTAGAATTTACTTGTGCAAAATGAGAGATTCCTATTCAGTCTCAAAACTTCTACCAGCTCTACTGTTCTTTGATTCTCTCCTGTGTAGAGCTTGGGAGGCAGCCTAGGATTGCATACGCTATGCCCCATGCTTCTAAGAAGCAGTGGGGCCGAGTAGAAAGAGCACTGGCTGAGCACAAGTGTCCTGGTGGTATGGCCCCAGGCAGGTTATTTAAATCTTCTGAGCTCCAGTTTCATAATCTGTGAATTGGCCATTGGATTTTTCAGAGGTTTCAGAGTGAGATGGTCAAAAGTTAAGATCCTGGCTCTACCACTCTCAGGCTGCATGACTTTGGCAAGTTATATAACCTCGCGAAGCTTCAGTTTTTCCATCAAAGGCAACCAGGGCATAATAGAACTTCAGTGGGTAGCTACTAGCAGCTGTGAGGAGGAGGAGAATGAAAGTGATGATGCTGCTGCTGATTGTAACATTGCAACTTCCCCCTTTTCCTTATAGTCAGTCCTGTTTCCATTTAGTCAGCATCAGTAAATCCTTCAGAAAGTTTGAAAAGAGCCGTGAAGTTATAGAACAGAATCTGAAACTTGGGACTATATGGTTTCAAAGCCTATATTCTTTTCTTTTCTTTTCTCCCTTTTCCTTTCTATTCTTTTCTCTTTCCCTTTTTTTAAAAAAAAGATTTATTTATTTATTTATTTTGGAGAGAGAGAGAGAGAGAGAGTGCACATGGTGGAAGAGGGGCAGAGGAAGAGGGAGAGACTCTCAAGCAGACTCCCCACTGGGCATGGAGCCTGACGCAGGGCTCTATCTCACAACTCTAAGATCATGACCTGAGCCAAAACCAAGAGTCAAATGCTTACTGAACCATTCAGGCGCCCCTCAAAGCCCATGTTCTTAACCACTCTGTTATACAGCCTGTTAAGTCAAGAATTAAGTTTCTTGGGATTAATATTCTATAAAAATAAGTGAGAGTTCTACATGTAAGATTTTCCTCCTACTCAACCCTTCATCTGCCTGGAATGGGAGTGGGTGCAGGATGGATGGGAGCAGATTGGGTAAGTTATGGGAGCAAAAGGAGAAAGAGCTGAAATTCAGCTTCTGAAATTCAAAATAGGATTTTGCATTAAGATAATGCACTTGAAATGGGCTCTGTTGGAGGAAAAAGAAAGAAAGGATTTCCTTTGACTTTGAGTAAATATATAAACATCTAGGTCAAGTGGGCCAAATTCCAGCATTATTACAAGAATTTAAGGAAGATAACCCTTTCCCTTTAATGTTGAGGACACAAACATTGCTGTTATCTGACAGAAATAGGATATGACATAGGAAGTTAGGAAGAAAAAGCAATTGCTTCTGGTTTTAGGGGATCATAAGAACAGAAAGAGAGAAGTGGAAAGTAAAGGTAAAGTTGAGTATTTCTTCCTAGACCTTGAAAGAGGAAGAAAAATGTATTAGGTGAGTGGGAGGACATTTCAATAATAAAAGCCATATGACTCATTCAATGTTTGGGACTTTGTAGGAGATCCTATGCAACACGGGGTGGATAGCATAGTTAAGATGGTGGAATAGCATGATAACACAGTAGCATCATGAAACATGCTAGGTCTGTCTGTCTAGCTGAGCTTCCTTGGGTTTTCTGATGCCATGGACATTAAGTTGAGGTTCATGGGGCCTGCTGTGGGGCAGGGCTTGACCAGCAAACTGGAAGAGAGAACTTGGCAGAGACTCAGCAGGTAACATAGTCAATGAGAGCTGAGAGGGGCCACTCAGTCCTGATGAAGCCAAATAAGAATGACTTGTAAGTCATTGGCCACAGTTGTCAGCAGAACCCTACCCCCAGGACTTGGTCAATAGGACCCAGAATCTGTGTTATGCCATATCAGACTTGTAAGTGGGGCCAGGAAGGGATGCCTCTCAGATCTGAAGACTCTTTTGCTTAGGGGTCAAGAGATCATGTGAGCTCTTTCTTCTCCACAAATGCCACCATGTACAAAGAAAAAAAGAATGGATAGAAATAGAGGAACTTTCAATTATCTAAAAATATTAAGCTCACTTAAAGGAACAGTTTATATTATTGGATCAAACTAGTTAAAAATAACCAGAGCTGGAAGTGGGTTTTTTCCTCACTCTCCATCAGTTAAGGACCTATAAGAAAAGACCATGTTATTAGTTACATACAAAATGAGGAAGCTATGTTTCCTGCATATGGCAGAATTATAGTATAAGTAAATTTCTGACCCTTCTCAAATGGTTATGAAACCTAAACTGATCTTTCTCAGTTATCTGTCTTGGTCCTTCTCTTAGTTCTAGAATTCTAATCCAATTACATGCACTTCTTTTATTTTCTTCTCTTAAGGGTAGATATTCCTGCCCTTTAAAAAATTTCTCCATTTATTTCCTTGATACTTTGTGGAGAAGCACATTTCAAAGTTTCTATCAAGAGATCCTGGTAGCAGAGGAATGTAAACCAGTGTTCATGTAGATGTGAGCTCACAGTCCCAAGCAGCACTAAGACCCTAGATGTCCTAAGATTCAGACTGCCCTTTACATTTATTTAGATCCTTAAGGCATCATCATTTATCAACAGCACTATTTCCTCTTTTCCCCTTACTTCATTTATCCTCCCTGGAGTCAAAGGGAATTTGATTTAGTGACACAGCACACCCAGTGTCTGTGTATATGCAGTCATCTTCAATGACATTACATTTCCACAAATACTACATTTAAATGAATGTACTTTGTCTTAATATTAAAGCATAACATATAAATACAGAAAAAATTTTACTGAAGCTCAATGATTTTTTGTATATACTGGTGTAATTATCACCCAAATTAAGATACACATTTCCATCACTGCATAATATCACCTCATATTTCCTCCCAATTTGTACCCTATTTCCCCAGAGGACACCCAACCTCACAACTGGCTTGTTTTTTCTGTTCTAAGAATTCATATACAGTATTTCTTTTTTATCTAGGGTATTTTACAGAGCATATTTATGAGATTCATCCTTATTAGTACATATAGCATTAGTTTATTTTTGTTTATTACTGTATCATATGTCATTGTATGAATATGTTAAAATATATTTATCCATTCTATTGTTGATGGATATTGGATTATTTCTAGTTTTGGGATACTCAGAAGAGTGTTGCTAAGAACTTTTGTGCATGTGTTTTTGTAGGTATAAGCACTCATCTCTTCTAGAAATACACACAGGAATAGAATTGCTAGGTAATATTTGCCTTAGTGAAGCTGCCAAATAGTTTTTCATAGTGGTTGTACCATTTTTTTTTTTAAAGATTTTATTTATTTATTTGACAGAGATCACAAGGAGGCAGAGAGACAGGCAGAGAGAGAGGGGAAAGCAGGCTCCTTGCTGAGCAGAGAGCCTGATGTGGGGCTTGATCCCAGGACCCTGAGACCATGACCTGAGCCGAAGGCAGAGGCTTAACCAACTGAGCCACTCAGGCACCCCCCCCCCTCATTTTACACTCCTACTAGCAATGCATGGGAGTGCTAGTTGTTCTAGTTCCTCTCTAATATTTAGTATTTCAGTCTTTACTGTTTTAGCCATTCTGATGTACACATAGGCACTTTGATGAAAAAGTTTCCTTCATTTTCTACAAAATGGCTTCCTCAGTCACAACTATAACTAGCCAGAGTATCACAAACGTAAAATAAATTTTTCTCAAAATCAGTAACTCCTCTGAAATTTGTTAGGAAATGCAAACGGGTGATACCTACCAGACAAGTTGAAACAGACTTCATTGCTCAAGGAAAAAGGGAAGATTAAAAAGATTATTGGGTCATATTTTGGAGTCATGTGTGAATCATTTAAATCTTTAGAACTCCATGTGTAGTACAGAGATCTATGAAAGGATACTGCCAAGTATGGGAAATCCACACAGAGGCATAAATAATTCTGTTTGAACTATCTTTATTGTTGACTTAGAGATATTAAATAAACCTTATGTATTTAATGGGCTTATAGCTTTTAGACTCGTAGAATCAGCTTCTGTAACTGTATTTACACATGACTGACCAATTGCCTGTTGATTTTTTAGAGGACCACACCAAAATCATAATGTAAAATTATATTTAACCCGCACTAATTTGAGATGTGGATAAAATAAAACTTACCTTAATGACCTCTTTGTTTTATTCTGTTTTTCATACTGAACATTAGGCTTACCTCCTCAGCTGATTTTGGAAATAGGGGGCATATATTTTATAAAGATCAGTAACCATGCAATTTGCTAGAAAAATTGCTTAACACTTCTATGCATGTGTAGCTTAAGCCATAATTGGTCTCTATGGCTTGTTTTATGTAGCTCAGTGTTTAGGGCATATATGGAACTAAAGCTACTCTATTCTATAAACCATAGTTTGTACTTGCTTGTTTGTTGCTTGTTTGTTTACACATTGCTTCCCCTAAGGAATAAAAGTTAGTTTTACCTTGGGTCAATGTTAGTAACTCAGTGTGGATAACTGGTCTTCCAAAGTAAAACATTTGAAAAGTGTGTATTGTTTTTATAGTGCTTTTAATATTGTATACACTCTGTCAACTAATGGAAACAATGACCTCAGGGACATATTTATCTTGGTTTTAGCCCACTTAAAATACATTTAGCCTTTAGCTTTTCCTTAAGCCCAAACCACATCAAATGGGCCACACACAGACTCCTGAGGTCATTATCACTTTATGGTGATTTTGAGGAAGAAAAGGAAAGTAAACTGTCTCTTTACATTACTTTTTAGGCCTGGGATTCCCACAGGAAGAGTGAATATAATTTGTTCATTTCGTTCTCTTTCCATGCTAGGTTACCTGCCAGTGCCATTTTTCTTAGAGGTAGATTTTTAAACCTACAAAATGAATCTTTAAAGTCAGTTTTATGTGTACTTCACTATGAGTAAGAAAATCTTCAGAATCCAGTATTATCTCACCAGAAAAACCATATCCTCATAAAATGCAGACTGTTCCATTGCTGTTATTCTTTTAATGTTAGGGTTTCAAATTAGCTCATCAACTTATTTATTTTGACTAAATATTGCAGTAGCACTTGTGATGGTATACAGAGGCCTGAAAGTAGGAAATGAATTATATACTGCCTGAACTGCGCAGTGATGAATGAGATAGTAGGATAATTTCCATTTGGACAGCTTAGGTGATCAAGGGGTGTTTTCTTTTACCAAGAGAGTGCATGTGTGTTTGCAAACACCATATGCCGAAACCCTCAGTTCTTATTTAGGAAGAGCTGCACTACCATTCTTCAAAGGCACCCAACAGCATCTCCTGGACCAACCTGCTTATTCTCCTGGATATCTCCCATTCAAAATGAATCTTTTGCTTGCCTCTTTTCCAATTTAATGAATTCACAGCCTGAGATGATGAGCTGCAGGCCAGAATCATTTAAATACTGCCAATCCAACATCAGGCATCACAATAGAATCTTAAAAATACTTAACACAGTTTCAATGTATGTATGGCATAGAGGCTGGCTGCATCACTGACTCATACGGTTTAGAACTTGAAAATTAAGTAATATAAATTACATTAGAAAGGGCTTTAAAAATCATGAATAATTCTGCTAAATATATATTTTCAGTTTTTAGAATAGCATCATTTTAAAATTCAACTTGAAATTCCTTTTTTCTTTTGATTTTCCCATTGGCCTTTATATTAAAGTCAATTGATTCTTTTCCTGAGGACATTTTGTTTTTATTCTGACATTTTAGCCTTCCTCCACCGTACTTCCTTACCTTATTGTCTAACCTAAGGAAAATAGTGAAATATCTAAAACAAAATTTATCTGAAGAGAAGAAAGAGGCTACTCATGGTGATACTGCTAATGACTTTCTTCTGTCTGTATTTCAAAGAGAAGTTTAAATGTTCATTGCATAAAGGTACAGAACATCAAAGGAAGATAATGAGGAAGAGAATGAACTTCTTACTATCAAAACCCATCACTGATAAAAATCTTTTCTATAGCTTAAAATAGAGAAAGTCAAAGTTTGATATGCTCTCAACAAAAAACATAAACAGTGTTAGAGACAGATATAATTAGAGCAATTACTTGCTCAAGGTTTGGATAGAGGGAGGTAAGAGGGCATTCCAGTTGGTATTATCCCAGATGTAAGTATACCATGCTTTGAGAAGCAGTAAGAATGAAACACATAAGCACTATAAAACAATGTTTTGAGTCTCAGCTGCTCTACAATCCTCTACTTAATTGCTTTATATTTTTGTGCAAATTACTTATCTCTTATGCCTTACTTACCAGATTTACAAAATGGAATTAATAATTCAACCTTAGTTGGGTTATTTTGAAGATCAAATGAGTTTAGATAACCAGCACAGTGGGCCCATAGTATGTGTGCAATACATATTACCTATTATTGTAGTTCTGTGGGGGTAAGATAAGGCAGGGAAAGAGTCAAAAATGAGTTAATACATATCTTAGAGGCAGGAAAATAGACTTACTACTGTAGTTAGTCAGAAAAAGTGAAAGATTTTTGGTGGAGATGAGGGAAGGTGGTTTCCATGCCTTTTAGGCTCTTTGTTGTATCCCAAGTAGTTAGCACTAGGCCTGGTACTTAGTAGGCATTCAATAAATATTTGTTGAATGAATGAATGGAATAATTTCAAAAGAAAAAAAAGAAAATTCCATAGTTATTTATCAAACAAAACTGCACTTTAAGCACTGTTTTGGTTTTATGATGTTTTGAAATGCCAACAGAATTTGGTCCCTTGCCCTCAACTCAGATCTAGTGGGTAAGATAGATATTTTCCAAATAACTCTTTCACAGTGCAAAATGGATAAAGTGCTGGGATAGAGATAAAAACAAAGTATAGTAACAGATGTGGTAAGGTAATGAACAGATGAATTGATTTCAACTGAGATGATAAAAAGATTTGATAGGTTGATTAGACCTTGAAACCCAAGCAGGATTCAACAGATCCAATAAGGTGATGCAAGGGGGGAGATAAAGACAGTCTGATTTACAAAGAAGACAGCTTGAGCAAAGCCATTAGGATGGAAAAGAACTTTAGGTTCTAAGGAATACAGAATGGTTGCAAGTGGGCAAAAAAAATAGGCCTAGAAATGCCCCACTTATATTCCCATTCCCTTTAAATTTAGTTCATAATTGATGGCTTCCCTTGGCAGTCATTACGCTCTTTGCATAGGGCTTTCTCTGGTTACAGGAGTTTGGTGGGCAGGATGGCAATGGTGGGAAATTTATGCACTCTCCTTTTCTTCACGCAGCCCTCAAATAAGGAATGGCGGAACCCTTGCCTTTTGGGTAGGAATACTCTGAGGCATCTATTTTATACCATTATTTGGAGGTTCCCAGTGGGATTAAGCTATAATTGCCCACTGGCTTCCTTTTCTTCCTTGACTTATACCCCTACTCTACTGGGTTTTCCTAGGATCACTTCATCAATAAACTACTTGCACTGAATCCTTCTATCAGTGTCTGCTTCTCAGGGAACATCAACTAAGACAGTTTATACTGGGAGAGGGGTTCTAGAATTGGATAATTGTTGACCAGATGGCAACAATAACCCACATTTCTGAGGGGAAGTGTGGTAATGACAGTACCTGTGATAGTGTAGCAACACTAAGACTTTCACCTGTGGTTGTCTTGGGAATAGCTGGAAGGTGATATAAGATTATATGATTATAATCATATAATCTGCTTATATGATTGCTCTAAGTAGGTAAAAGAAATGAAGGCAATGATAATCATTAAACTTATGAATCTGATTGCTTATTGTTAAGTGCTGAAGAAAGAAAATAACTGGTCTATGTCAGTCACTATCAAGTGAGTGTACAATGTGAAAGCCAGAAGGCCAGCAGGGTAGTGTTTAAAGAGAACCTCACATTCTGAAATAGGAGGGTAGACAGTGCTAGAAACTAGGCACAGGACCTAATTGTGAGGTTAAAAAAGTTAGAAAGAAGGCAGTATGTATAGTCCTGATAAAGTCTTCTCTAGTGACCCTTAGGGAAGGGGTGACCCTAGAGACGTAAGATAGAAATATTTGGGTGGATATACTTGGAAAACTTCAACCCCCAGGTACTCTGTTTGCCAACAGAATTGACCAGCTCACACACTCCCTATTTCTAGAAGACAGACACTTCTCTCTGCGTGGATACCATGCAAAGTCCTCATCTGAAGTGATAGTCTCATAACATACTACTTGTCCTCTTTGGATCTGCCCTTACATCTTATTATTTGAAACTAATAACTAAGGGAAGTCTTAGCATGGCCCAATTGGAAAATATTGTCTTTGTTAGGGCAAGGGAAGAGCTTAGTTATTGCCAAACCTGCAGGACCTGGTTAATACATACTGGCAGAGAGCAAGGTAAAGTGCCTTAGAATGGAATTCAAATTGCCGCAGCTGAGGGGCAGAATATAAAGCTGAATAAGTGAGAGTACATTGATATGGTATACCCTTCCATGACTTAGGACTTAATGTTCTCATGAGTAGACCTGGAACCAATCTTCATGCCAAGCTGGGATGATTTCTTGAAGCTTGGGGAAAAACCAGATTAAATTTTATGAAATTGAGGTGCTAGAACTATCTTGGCTGAGAACTGAGAAAGAAGTAAAAAGGCTAATAGAATTGGGTATAATGGTATTGATTAATTATATAAAACCAGAGAACCCATCAGTTGACTCTTTCCCAGGAGGGCCCCAAGGACGCAATCTTCATTAAGGTGAAAAGGAAACCAGTCATAGTGTTATGCTGGGTTTCATCTATAGGGTGGAACTGATGCTGGATGCCACTCTGGGAGAAGAGTTAAGAATTATATGGATATTTTAAGACAAAATATATCATGAACCCATATTGACTCTTTGAACTCAACTATAGGACTAACATTATTTCATTTATTCTTATATAGCTTCCACCTGTATTTACTGTCTTTCATGTTAAGAATTTGAAGAATTTCCCACTAGCTTTTAATTCTTGTGTTCTAAAATCACATTAAATAGTTACTCTCTGTATGGTTATGCCACAAAATCAATATGCAGTTAAGTTCATCTGCTATATTTAGCTTACTATTTTTAGAGATTACTTTCAAAAATTGTTTTATAATTATATAAAACATGTATAAAGTTCCTAAGTTAATTCTGAAAAACAAGTCATATATAGATGAGTCTAGCTTTTATCTCAGACTCCACTACATTATTACTATGCCTAGAGGTAAATATTAGAAAAATTTTATAATTTCTCCTTCCTCTTTAAAATAGAAGATGTATTAATCATATTTATGCTTCTTTTTGTTAATATTCTTTATACACTTTTTCTTCTAATGACACATACTGAAGATCATTTCATAGGAGAATATAGAGATATTCCTCACAACTGTTTGCAGCTACATATGACTCCTTTGGGTAGATGTACTATTTATCAGTCCCCAGGGCACTGCAGCAATCTCCCAGGGGCACAGTGGGGTATTCTAAATTCTTGAGAGAAACACAGTAATATTTGATATTTGTAAGACTGCACAAACAACTAGCTTGAAGTAAATCATTATTTCAATATTAGATTGTGCTATATTCTTGTTTAGGTGATATCATATGTTTGCAAAGCTGACTTCTTGGTGGTTGCTGTTATAGAAAGCAAATACTGCATTAAAATCGATGTGGAATCAAAAATGAGGAAGGCGTTTAATATGATTTCAAGGTGTGAGAAGTTGTGCAGTGTCCAATAGGTACACATATCCCCTGGCTAAGCAACTGCAGATATGGAGAAAAAAAGTTACCTTTTATTTCAATTGATTTCTATTTTTCCTTTTTAAAAGGCTGCTAAGATGTTAAGACATAAATATGTAAGTTGTGGGCCTAACTACTTAATACACAGAATTGTTTTGGTTTAGGCATTCCATTAAGATAAGATTACTGACTCATTAAGGAAGCTGTAATCAAGAAAGTTTGGGTTTCTAGTTCCACATGTAAGGAACTTGGAAGTTGATACTCCATCTAACAAGGAATAAGCTGAATAGACAGAAAGATCACTCTTGGATCTGTAAAAGTGGTTTACATACAGTGTAAACCACTGCCCCCAACATTGGAAAGACAGGTGAATATGTGGAGTCACAGCTTACTAAAGCAAAGACTGCCTCAGGAGCTACTACCAGGTTAAGAAAACTTGAGTCACTCACCAAAGCACATACCCTCCGCAATGTCCATAATCCCACCCCCTTCTCCCAAACCCCCTCCCCCCAGCAACCCTCAGTTTGTTTTGTGAGATTAAGAGTCACTTATGGTTTGTCTCCCTCCCAATCCCATCTTGTTTCATTTATTCTTCTCCTACCCACTTAAGCCTCCATGTTGCATCACCACTTCCTCATATCAGGGAGATCATATGATAGTTGTCTTTCTCTGCTTGACTTATTTCGCTAAGCGTGATTCACAGACCTGTACCCCTGGGGATAAAAATATATGTTTATAAAAAAAAAAAAAAAAAGAAAGGACCAATACCCAACTTTTGTAGCAACATGGACGGGACTGGAAGAGATTATTATGCTGAGTGAAATAAGTTAAGCAGAGAGAGTCAATTATCATATGGTTTCACTTATTTGTGGAGCATAACAAATAGCATGGAGGACATGGGGAGTTAGAGAGGAGAAGGGAGTTGGGGGAAATTGGAAGGGGAGGTGAACCATGAGAGACTATGGACTCTGAAAAACAATCTGAGGGTTTTGAAGGGGTGGGGGGTGGGAGGTTGGGGTACTAGGTGGTGGGTATTATAAAGGGCACGAATTGCATGGAGCACTGGGTGTGGTGAAAAATAATGAATACTGTTATGCTGAAAATAAAAAATAAATTTAAAAATTTAAAAAAAAAAAAAAAAAAAAAAAAAAAAAAAGAAAACTTGAGTCATAATTAATGAATTGCTAGAAGCTTAGTCTGGACAAGTGTGAGATTAAAACTCCAGGGGAACTTAGTCATCATTAGCACTCCCCCCACTGATTTGTATGTTTTATATTCAGGATTTCAACCAAGGTTTCATGGTGAATATTAAGAGAAAATCCCCTTGTGCTTCTAGCAGGAGGAAGGGAAAACACTCGTTTTGAAATATGCCTGAGAATTCTGTTTTTCTTAACTTTCTCAACAGAACCAACTAGTTGACCAGAATCTAACCTGCTGGAGTACCTTCAGAGCCTAACTGACCTGGCGGAAGGGAAATATCCAGTTCTAGCCAGCTGTACCTGTTCTATCTCATCTTAGGGACAGAGGACTGGGAAACACTTGTAAAGTTCATCGTCCAGAGGCATAGGCTTATTATATGACTGAGACCCAATTATAGGACTATAGGAAACTTTCCCTCTCCTCAGACCATCCACTCCTTCATATACTTTATTACCACAATACTAGAGTCCTATTTATAGTAATTTCTTTTACCTGGTGTCTCCCATCTAATGATAAAGAAAAAATTAGAAGGCACAAAAAGGCAAAATACATTTGAAAAGATAGAGCAAGCATCAGAACCAGACATGGTCGGAATGTTGGAATTATCAGACTGGGAATTTAAAACAACTATGATTAATATGTGAAGGGCTCTGTGGATAAGGAGGTATAGCACGTAAGAACTGATGAGTCATGTACGCAGAGAGAAAGAACTGTAGGAAAGAACCATAAAGAAGTACAAGGTAAAAAATACTGTAACAAAAAGAATGCTCTTGATGAGCTCATTAACAGGCTGGACATGGCTGAAAAGGAATCTTTGAGCTTGAGGATATATCAATAGAAACTTCCAAAACTCAAAAGCAAAAGAACAAAGGCTGAAAAACAGAATAGGATATCGGAGGACTATGGGACAACTAAAAAAGATGTAACATACACATAATGGGAATGCCAGAATGAAAAGAAAGAGAAAAACAGAAGAAATGTTTGAAACAATGACTAGGAATTTTCCTAAATTATTCTCAGACACTAAACCATGTAGGCAATCTAGAACTCAGAGGACACCAATCAGGATAAATGCTGAAAGAGCCACACATAGGCATATCATTTTCAAACTAAAGAAAATCAAAGGCAAAGAAAAAACTCTGAAAGAAACCACGGGGTGGTGGGGGGATACCTTATCTATAGAAGAAAAAAAGATAAGAATTACATCCAGCTTCTCAGAAACTTTGCAAGCAAGAAGTGAGTAGAATCAAATAAAATGTTGGGGGAAAAAAATAACCAATCTAGAATTCTCTGCTCTCTGAAATTATTCTTCAAAACTGAAGGAGAGATAAAGACTTTTTCTGATAAACCAAATTGAGGGGATTTGTTGCTAGTGCACCTACCTTGGAAGAAATATTAAAATAAGTTCTTTGGAGAGGAGAAGAATATAGGTCAGAAACTCAGATCTGATAAAGAAAGGATAAGCACTGAAGAAAGAATAACTGAAAGTAAAGAAAAACTTTTATTGACCTAACAGACAGTAGTTAGTTCAAAATAATAATAGCAATAATATTTTTGATTATGTATTATTATGTATAGTACCATATATATGTTTATGTATACTTATGCATAAATGAAACAAATGACAGCAATGATACAAGAGATGGAAGTAGAATTATTTTGTATTATTAGGACAATCATAATATCCATGAAGTGGTATAGGATTATTTGAAAGTGGACTTGGATTAGTTGCAAGGTCTAGGAAAGACACTAAAAATATTTTTAAAAGAAGTATAACACATATGCTAAGAAAAGAGAGAAAATGGAATAATATAAAAGCTAATAAACCATAAATGCAAAAACAAAACAAAACAACAACAACAAAAAAACCCAAACCAACCATCTAACCAACCAAAAAACAAAAACCATAAAGGCAGAAAAAGAGTGAAAGGCAAAACAATAGGAATAAAGAATGAAGGCAACAAATAGAAAACAGTAACAAATATGCTTGCTCTTAATCCAACTATATCAATAGTCACTTTGAATGTCAATGGTTTAAAAGCACCAGTTAAGAGACACAGGTTGTCAGAGTTGATGACAAAAAAGAACCAATTATATGTTGTCTACAAGAAACCCACTTTATATATAAAGTTGAAAATAAATGGATGGAGAGAAATATTCTATGCTAATATTAAACAAAAGAAAGCAAGATTAGATATATTAATTTCAGAAAGAACAGACTTAAAACAAAGTTGTCAAAGGTAAAGAAGTGCACACATAAGGACAAAGGGTTAATCCTCTAAGAAGACATAACACTCCTTAGTATGTATGTGACTAACAACAGAACATTAGTCTATGGGAGACAAAACTTGGTAGAACTGCAAGGATAAATAAACAAATACACCACTATCATAGCTGGAGACCTCAACATCTCTTTATCCAAATGGACAGATTTAGTAGGCAGAACATCAGTAAGGATATAATTGAATTCAAAATACCACCAATCAACTGGATACCAATTTGTATTCAGAGATTGCTTTCCTAAAACAAGAATATACACTCTTCTCAAGCTCACATGGAACATTCACTAAGAAAGATGACATTCTGGGCCATAAAATACACCTTGAAAAATTTAAAGAATAAAAATTATATGTCTCAGACCAGTATGGAATTAAACTAAAACGTCAATAATAGAAAGATAACTGAAATATCCCCAAATACATGGAGATTTAAAAAATGCACATCATATGGGCCAAAGAAGAAATCTCAAAAGAAATTTGAAAATATTTTAAAAATCAAATGAAATGAAAATACAATTTATCAAAATGTGTGGGATAAAGTGGATGCAATGCTTAGAGGGAAATTTATGGCATTGAATGAGTATATTAGGAAAGAAAAAAGATCTAAACTCAATCGTCTAAGTTATGAAACTAGAAAAAGAAAAGCAAATCAGATGAAAACTAAAAAAAAGAAAAATAATAAGAATTAGAGTGGAAAGCAATGAAATTGAAAACAGAAAATCAACAGAGAAAATTAAACCAAAAGCTAATTCTTGTAGAGATCAATAAAATTGATAATCCTCTAGCCAGGCTAACTAAGAAAAAAAGAGAGGACACAAATTATTTACATCAGAAATGAAAGAATGGATGTCACCATAGACCTCATGGACATTAAATGGATAATAAAGAAATATTATGAAGAATTCTATGTTCACAACTTTGATGACCTAGGTGAAATGGACCAAGTTCTTGACACAATTTGCCAAAACTCACACATGAAGAAACAGACAATTTACATGGCTGATATCTAGTAAACACATTGAATGATAATAACCTTCCAAAGCAGAAAGTGTTGCTCCAGATGGGTTCTACTACATTTTAGGAAGAAATTGTACCAATTCTTTATAGTCTCTTTCAGAGGATAGAAGCAGAGAGAATACTTCCTATCTTGTTCTGTGAGGCCATTATTATCCTAAAAGCAAAATCAGACAAAGTCATTATGAGAAAATAAAACTATAGACCAGTATCTCTCATGAGCATTGATGCCAAAATCCTAAACAAAATATTAGCAAGTCAAATCCAACAATGTATAAAAAGAATTATGCACCATGACCAAGTGGGATATCCCAGGTATGCAACCCTGGTTCAACATTCTTCTATCAATTAATGTACCATTACACGAACAGGCTAAAAAAGGAAAAGTCACATGATTATATCAAGAGATAAAAAAAATGATGAAATCCAATACTCATTCATGATAAAGACAGCCAGTAAATTAGGAATAGAGGGGGAACTTCTTGAGTTGATGAAGAATACCTACAAATAACCATGAACTAACATCATACTTAATGGTAAGAAACTTGAAGCTTTCCCACTAAGATCAGTAATTATGTCTTCTTAGAGGACTGACTCTTTGTCTCCTCTCACCACTTCTTTTCAACATCATACTGGAAGTCCTGGCTGATTTAATAAGATGAGAAAAGGAAATAAAAGATATACTGATTGGGAAGAAAGAAGACACAGTAGTCTATATGAAAATTGAATGAATTGACCAAAAACAACTACTCCTGGAACAAATAAGCATTTATAGCAAGGCTGCAGGATACAAGGTTCATATACAAATATCAATTGTTTTCCTATTTACCAGTGATGAACAAGTGGAATTAAAAATTAAAAACACAATACTATTTATATTAGGACCCCACCAAGATGAAATACTTAGGCATAAATCTAAATAGGTATGAGACCTATATGAGGAAACCTATAAAACTCTGATGAATAATATTAAAAAAACTAAATAAATGGAGAGATAATCCATGTTCATGGATAGGAAGACTCAATATTATCAGAATGACTGTTAATCCCAACTCAATCTATAGATTCAAGGTGATTCTGATAATATTCCTAGCAAGTTATTTTATGAATCTTAAAAATCTGATTTTAAAGCTTCTATAAAGAGGCAAAAAGATCCAGAATAGCCAACTCAATATTGAAGGAGAATTATCAGATTGGAGGACTGGCACTACCTAACTTTAAGACTTACTACAAATCTTATTATGAATCTTAGTATTGATTAAAGAATAGACAAATAGGTCAGTGGAACAAATGGAGAGCCCAGAAATAGATCCATGTAAATCTAGTTAACCAATGTTTGACAAAGGAGCAAAGGCAATACAAGAGAGCAAAGATAGTCTTTTCAAAACTAGAGCTAGCACGACTTGTTATCCACATGCAAAATGAACCTAGACACAGACAGACCTTACACTCTTCACAAAAACTAATTCAAAATGGCTCACAGACCTAACTATAAAATAGAAAACTATAAAACTTCTAGAAGATAATGTAGGATAAAACCTACATGATTTTGGATATGATAATAACTTTTTTGTTACAGCATCAAAGTCATAATCAGTAACAAATCATTGATAAACTGGACTTCAGTAAAATTTAAACCTTCTGCTCTGCAAAAGACAGGATCAATCAGATGAGAAGTCAAGCCACAAACTGAGAAAAAACATTTGCAACAGATACCTCTGATAAAGGACTATTATCCAAAATATGCAAAGAACTCTTCAAACTCAACAGTAAGAAAATAAACAACCTGATTAAAGAATGGACTAAGGACCTTAATAGACACAAAAGAAGATATTCAGATGGCAAATAAGCAATTGAAAAGATGCTTCACATCCTATGCCAATAAGGAAATGAAAATTAAAACAACATTGAAGTATCACTACACACAGGTTGGAATGACCAAAATCTGGAACATTGTCACCAAATCCTATTGAGGATGTGGAACAATAGTAAACTCTCATACATGTAGAAATGGAAAATGGTACAGCCACTTTGGAAGACAGTTTATTGGTTTCTTACAAAACCAAACGTGACTTACCATAATATCTAGCAGTCATGCTCCTTGATAGTCACCAAAAGGACTTGAAAATTTATGTTCACGCAAAAGCCTACATGTGGATGTGTTCATAGCAGCTTTATTCATAATGACCAAAGCTGGAAGAAACCATGATGACTTTCAGTAAGTGAATGGATAAGTAAACCATGGTATATATAGATAATAGGATATTATTTAATGCTAAAAAGAAATGAGCTATCAAGTCATTAAAAGACCCAGAAGAACCTTAAGTGCATATTACCAAATGAAAGAAGCCAATCTGAAAAGGCTATATACTATATGATTCCAACTTTATGACATTCTGGGAAAGTCAAAACTATGGAGACATAAAAAGATCGGGGTTGGGGACACTGAATAAATGGGGCACAGAGGATTTTCAGGGTAGTGAAAAAACTCTGTATGATACTATGATAGATAGTATGTCATACATTTGTCCAAACCTATTATACATTTGTGTAACACCAGGAATGAACCCTAATGTGAACTATGGACTTTGGGTTATTATGATGTGTCAACGTTGGTTCATCATACATGTGCGGGGTAGAGGATTATATGGGCAATCTCTGTGCCTTCCTTTCAATGTTGCTGTGAACTTTTAACTTCTCGAAAACACCAAAGTCTTTCTAAAAAATTTGGGAAACTCTGAGTAATTTCCATTCCCCTACTGTTTTCAACTTCTTTTTTTTTTTTTTTTAAGATTTTATTTATTTATTTGATAGAGACAACAACGAGAGAGGGAACACAAGCAGGGGATTGAGAGAGGGAGAAGCAGGCCTCCTACAGAGCAGGGAGCCCAATGCGGGGCTTGATCTCAGGACCCTGGGATCATGCCCTGAGCCGAAGGCAGATGCTTAATGACTGAACCACCTGGGCACCCCTGTTTTTAGTTTCTTTCTAGTCTTCTGCTCTTTTAAATAATACTGACAAGAGCCATCTTGAACATATGTTATTTTTGTAATTTTGCAGTCTATCTGTAAGATAGGTAACTAAAAGTAGAATTGCTGAGTTAAAAGGTAGAGGCAAATATAATTTTGCTAGATATTTTAAAAGTCTCCTCCATAAGGATTGTACCACTTTTTTTTTTTAAAGATTTTTTAAAAAATTATTTGCTGGGGAGAGAGAGAGAGTGAGTAGCAAGCAGAGGGAGAAGCAGGCTCCCTGCTGAGCAAACAGCCCTATGTGGGACTTGATTCCAGAACTCTGGAATCATGATTTGAGCTAAAGGCAACTGCTTAACTGACTGAGCCACCCAAGTGTCCCTGGTTGTACCATTTTTATATCTCTAAGAGCATTGTGTGGACTACCAATTTCCATGCGGACTCAATAGCACTAATATAGTGTTAAAATGTTAGATCTTTGTTAATTTAATAGGAGGAAAGTATCATAGTATAATTAAAAATCTTTTGTGATTAAAATATATATAACATAAAACATGTAAGTTTAACCACTTTAAAGGCACATTCAATGGAATTAATTATATTTACAGGGTTGAGTGATCATCATCACTGTTTCCAAATCTTACATTACTCCAAACAGAAGTTCAAGAACTCAATCATTAACTCTCTAATCTTCTTTTTCTCCACACCTAGTTCTCTCAAATCTACCTTCTGTCCATATATTTGCCTATTTAGATATTTCATATAAGTGGAATCATATAATATTTGTTCTTTTGTGCCTGGCTTATTTTATTTATCATACTGTTTTCAAGGTCCATCCATGTTGAAGCACATACCAAACCTTTATTCCCTTCATGGATGAATAATATCCCATATTATGTGATCACATTTGCTATCCATTCATCTGTTGATGGACACTTGGGTTGCTTCCACCTTTTGGCTATGAAAGATTACTTCAGATTTCTAATCCTGGAGATTGAGTGGTGATGTCAGCAGAAAGAACGTAAGATAACATGAAAAACACTAATATGACATGTGTTCTATAATCGGAGCTCAATCTTAACCTGCAAATACTCCTAAGAGGAGTATTTGTTTACAAATATGTTTACACTAAGATTATAAATTATTCCTATCAGTGCTCTGCTTGTGAGTAGGTTTGGATTTGGGAAGGAGACTGGTGCCTAGAGGATGAGAGGAGGGCAGTTGGCTTGGACATGGGAGGAGGCCCAGAGTAAGAAGCATGAGGGGACAGAGAGGTCAAGTTCACAGTTTTATTAAACTTTCTGTAATTTGGCATGGAAGGAAAAACAATGCTTAATCTTCTCTGCCATCTGTAACGTTAGCCAGGACCTTTTTGTTTGCACGTGACAGGAACCCAGAGCATGTAAAATGGGAACTCAAAGTCAACATCTAGCTCAAGCTCAGCTCAGTCCAGGTGGTGAAATTATGTCACTGGGGCACTGCTCTTTCCATGTCTGGCTTTCCTTTTTTTCCCAGTTGGTTTTTTTTTTCAGATAGGCTTTCTCCATTCATAGGTAAAGAGAACACCCATCAGCTTCAGGATTATTGGGTCTTTATATTTTTTGTCTCAGAGAAAAAGAGAATGCCCTGTGCCTACTTCTAGGAAAAAATATCTCTGATTGTCTTTTCTGAGTCACGTGTCCAGCTCTGAGCCAGTCAGGCAACAGAGCAGTGCTCTACAGTCATTCCTGCAACCGAGAGGTAGGGAGCCCTACTACAGAGAAAGCTTGGACTGAGAATGAAGGTACTTGAAGGTTTCCATTTGATATGACAGTTTTTGCAGAGAGAATTTAGTAACTGAGAGGGAAATGCAAAGTATTCATTAGTTTCAAAAGTCTAGCTTGTATGTGTAAATAGTATTATAGATGTTCATGTCCCTTTCCTAACCTTAGAAAAACTCTGGAGACTGACCTACTCATGTATCTTAAATTTAAAATCTTTCAGATTTTTGAAAGGACATTTGAGTTCACTGATAATGTAAATTAGCTGAACTCTAATTATATTGAAGAAATGAAATGTTTGTTTATTTCAGACAAGACATGTTGCCAACAGCTGTGGAGAGATGTGATGTGATCCTCTCAGTGAACAAATCTAAGAGCCACTGAGTAAGCTAAAATAATAGAATCTGCTTGTCTGTAGTTAGTGTGTTGACAAGGAAACAAAAGGGAACTGTAGGGTAAACACAGGGCAAGATTACACAGAGAGTAGTTAAAAATGGTAAAAACACTGTGCAAGAAAAGAACTCTACAATATAGCAGACAATGTTAAGTGCTTTTCTAATTAAACTTTGGTTTTCCATATGGACTCACTAAACCTGATCTTCATTGTTTAAAATAAATTCTAAAGGGTTGTCCTTAAATCACCTTGAAAGTGTTCCTTAAAGTTGTTAATTCAACATTTTTTTTTCAGTGTAGTTCCAAAGCTCTGATGGATGCACTGGCGTCCAATGAACATTCTTAAAACCTTCCTTGAAATAATGCTATCATGGGTATGATTGCATTTCCAGAGTACTTTGTCCCTCACAGAAGTGGTCCAACTTTGTACTTGATAAACCTTAGAGAGAAGCTGCTTCACTAAGACTGACAAAGCAAAAAAGTTTCTGTTATGTGAGTTTTTCAATAACATTACACAGTGGTGTAAGGAAAACACATGTACTTCTCTCTTTGTTATTGCTGTTTATTTTATCTGGAACCGGTGCTTGTTAACTTTATACTGTTATTCAATTTAATTAGAAGTTTATTTTGTTACCACCATCAATTTTACCTAGGATCTGGAAGGTATATATAAAAACAGGAGGTAGTCTATGTTCTTATAGGTAATAAGTTTGTCTCTAAAAACAACTAAGCTTCTATCTTCTAATCTTTAATGCTTCTGTAATTTTAACATGGTAGTAAGATAGGCACGCAATGTTGGATGAGTCCTAATTTCCTGAGGGAATATTGCTCACAACACCAAGGAGAATGAAGGCATGATTTTTTAAATACCAAGAATTTCTGAATAGCTTTTTATTTGTCATGCTTTATTGTTGAAGACCAGACTTCTGTTAATTTGATACTAGGACAAAGACATTAGTTTTGAGTCTGAATACTAGAACAACATAAATGAGGTAGGGAGTAAGGATAAGTACTTCATTTTTTTACATGATTTTAGTAATAAGCTATCCTGCTTTGTGGGCGCCTGGGTGGCTCAGTGGGTTGAGCCGCTGCCTTTGGCTCGGGTCATGATCTCAGGGTCCTGGGATCGAGTCCCGCATCGGGCTCTCTGCTCGGCGGGGAGCCTGCTTCCTTCTCCCTCTCTCTCTCTGCCTGCCTCTCCATCTACTTGTGATTTCTCTCTGTCAAATAAAGAAATAAAATCTTAAAAAAAAAAAAAAAAAAAAAAAAAAAAAAGCTATCCTGCTTTGTTTTTATGCATACACAAATATATTAAAATTAATTCATTGTCCATAGGACATTAGCCTTTACTTTGTCTCTCATTTGCCTTGTTCCATTCCTTCAGTTTTCAAACAGAATCCTTTTTTCCTTTCTGTGATCCCACCTATTTCCTTTCTTCCGAGGCTCCCAAATGTGTGGTAGAATTCAGTCTTGTCTCACGTTTTGGTTTTTGGTGATTGAGGTACAATTAAGAGTACTGATTTGAGGCAAGACAACCAGTTAGTAGTTAAAACTGTGCTGCCATTGACTTGGTGTCTTTGTCAAGTCATTTAATGTATTTTAACCTTAGTTTCCGAAACTATAAGGTGTAGATAATGCATTTCTCTGCTTATGTTACTGGTCTGGGGGTGTTGCATAAAAATAAAGTAAGAGTCAGCAGTTAGAATCCTATATTTTATAAATATAGGGTGGCTGCATTATTATGATGGTGATTATAAGCTATCTCATAGCTAGTAAGAGCAAAACAAAACAACACGAAAACTATTGAGACCACTGTCTTCAACTTGGAAAGCCAGAGAGAAGAAAGAATAGTAAGGACTTAAGCCATGCTATGGTAATGTTTTTCAAACTTTAGATAGGTACTTCTAGGGCTGTATAATTTAATTAATTAGTTGCTACCAACATTAAAAAACAAAACAGAATAAAAATAATAGAATATGATAGGATATATCAGAGTTTGTGTCTCAAGGAAATACTCATAAGTAAGGATAAGTATTGCTTCATGAAACTTTTGTGTCGGCATTTGTGTATGGTGGGGGAGGGGAGCATATGTGTGTGTATAAATGTTGAGCGGTGGTATAATATGTATGCTGTAGACTGGCTCCCTCTACCCTCTCCCGATGTATATGTTGAAGCCCTAATCAAAAGTGTGATGATATTTGGACTTGAGGCCTTTGGGAAGTAATATTAGGGCAAGAGGGTGAAGCCCTCACAAATGGGATTAGTGCTCTTATAAAAAGAGAAACAAGAAAAATAATCTTCTTGGACATGTGAAGATAAAATGAGGAGGGTGCTGTGTACAAACTAAGAACTGTTTTTTTTTTTTTTTTTTTTTTTTTTTTTACCAGACACTATATCTGCTGGCACCCTGAACTTGACTTCTTGGCCTCCAAAGTTATGAGAGATAAATATTTAATGTTTATGCCACGCAGTCTGTGGTATGTCTTGTAATAGTCTGAACTGATTAAGACAATGCACATCTTATCAATGGACCATAGTCAAACATTTTTGGAAACCACTGCTCTATGATATGGCCTGTTGAATCATTTGTTGAGTGTCCTCTACCCTAACTTCCCAATCTAATCCAGTCTTTCACATGCTTCCTTTCCTGTAGCTCAACTGAGGAAGAAGTACACAGGAATAGCATAGGGGTTAAGCAGGTTCCTTTAGGATAATTCACTAACTTCAGATCAGTATTGTGTTATCCTAGGGTGTAGCATGGGACAGTGGTGTAGCATGGGACAGTGGAAAAGGTCTGGAAGTAAGACAGCTGAGTTCTAAACTGGCTCTGTTTAGTTTTGCTTCTGGGTCTTAGAAAAATTCTGTAACCATTGTGACTTTCATCTCTTATTCCTTAAATAAAAGATTAATAAATATATTGGCCATATAATTATTAAGTATGGTCTGTGGGAAGGTACTTTGCTAAGAACCAGGATTATGGCAGTGATCATGATAAACATGGCCACCACCCCCAAGGAATTTAATCTGTAATTTGTTAAGGTTCTTATGAAAATTAAGTTAGATAAAATATAAATAGTGGCTTAAAACTTCATTGTTAGATGCCAGATATGACACCCTTGCTTCTTAAAATATAGTGACAATAAACTAGAGCTTCTATTTTCATGACGTCAGGAAGTTTAAAAAGCTCTCCAACATTTCTGACTCTTCAATTACATGCCCCATGCTCCAACCAGTAGCATCATTTCTCCCATGTTCTAAGGATCCTCCTCATTATTATACAAACACAGTACTATATCCTTTATCTTAACACCTAAAACTCCATGAACTTCACATTCTTTTCCAACAACCATACAATTTCTCTGCTCTGATTGATAGCAAAACTCCCACCTCTAATTCTCTTATTTCCATTATTACTTCTTCTTTGGTCAACAAGTAGTTTAGAAGGGCATTTTTTAATAGTTCTTAACTGACAGGGTTTTGAAAATTGACTTTTAAATTTCGCTGTATTGAGGTAAATGGAATTGGTTGAGGCTTGTTATAATTGTGGTTTGACAAATGGTTAGTCTTTGCAAATACATCATTTATGACTGAAAAGAATATGCACTTTCAATTGTTGGGTTGAATAATCTACATATATCCATTAGATAAAGCTTTTAAATTTTCTACTCAAGTCTTACATAACCTTACTGATTATTTTTTTCTACTTGATCTATCAATTTATGAGAAAGATTTGTTGAAATGTTCTCATATGAAGATAGATTTAAGATTTTTTCCCATGTAGTTCTGTCAATTCTTGCTTTAATTTTGAGGCTACATTTTAAAAATCTTCTTGTTGTGTTGAATATTTCATTGTTACATAACATAACTTTTTATCTGTAGTAATTTTTCCTTAAAATTATTTAGACTAATACTAATACAGCTACATTATTATTTTCCTGTTATGTCTTTTTATATCACTTGACTTTAAGCCTTTCTGTGTCCTTCCATTTTTATATTCTAATGCTATTTTATTGAAGTAGAATTACATGCAGTAAAATGAGGTATGACTTGCATAAATTTGTTTAATTTTAACTTACATATATACCCATAGTTCTGCCTAGATCAAGATATAAAATATCTGCACTGCTACCTCTCTACTACTGCTTTCTGACTTTTATCACAATAGTTAAGACAGCAAATTGTCATTTAAGAAAATTTCAGGAAAAAAATAAATTTAAAAATCTCTTATTTATCCATTTTTTGGTGCTCTTTATTTCTTTATATAGCTTTGACTTTACATCTGGTATCATCATCTTGAAGAACTTATTTTAATGCACATCTACTGGCAATGATTTTTTCGCAATTTTATCTGAGAAAGTTTCTATTTCATCCTCATTTAAAAATATATAATATGTTTATTGAAGGATTTAAAAACCATTCTGAGTATAAACAGGACCTTATTTTGTTTTTCTAAGTACTGCTTTTAACTGTGTTTTATCAACTCCCTATTTTCTTGTTGGATAGTAGGTCCTTTAACAGGACTAGATTCAAGATTGCACAGGTGGTTGTGAAAACGGTCTCACTTTGGGTGTTCAACTCCAAGTCCTATTTATTTTTTTAAAGACTATTTTTTTGAAAGCACTTTTAGTTTTTTTGTGAAAATTGAGTGAAAGGTACAGAGTTTCTTCATATATCCCTACCCCACATATACACAGTCTCTCCCATAATCAATGTTACCAGAGTGGTACCTTTTTTTTCTTTTAAATCAAGGATGAAGCTACATTGACACATCATAATCACCAAAATCCTATCTACCTAAGGGTTAAATCTTGGTGTTGTACATTCAGTGGGTTTGAACAAATGTTTAATGAGAGATGTCCATCATTATGGTATCATATGGAATAATTTAACTGTCCTAAAAATCCTGGGCTCTGCCTATTCATCTCTCTAAACCCACCATTAACAACCACGATATTTTTATTGTTTTCAAGTTTTGCCTTTTGCAGAATGTCATATAGTTGGAATCATGTAGTATTTAGACTTCTCAGATTAGTCACCCTTATTTTGAAGGGTATTTTTGTGATAAAGAATTTTGAAATGACAATTGTTTTAGCATTTTAGAGATGATTGATTGTCTTCTGACTTCTTTTTAAGATGAAAAGTTAGTAGAAATGCTTACCATTGTTCTATGATATATAACGTTGCTTTCAAAATATTCCTTTTCTTTCTTAAAATTACCCAGCAATATTTTGTATTTTGATTTATTGTTATCTTTCTTACCTAGTAGAATCTAACCTCCACAAGGAAAGGGAATTTGTCTTTTTGCCCACTGTTCCATTCTCCTTACTTAGAATAGAGTAGTACATAGTGAGTATTCAATTAATATTTCCTTTTTAAAAGAAGGAATGAGAAGTAATGCCTTTGGGTTTCTGCTTCCTTTATCCTACACTTGGAAAACTTAGATGAAAAACAGCTCTTACTGATTTCAAGCAAAGATGCTTCTATACAAAACATTCACAGAGATAACAGATTTTAACTCCCACCTAATACAAACACATATATTGGGATGGAGAGAGAAGGAAAAGCTTGAAATCACAGAAGTCATTTAAAAGATAACATCAGAGAATTCTATTCTTAAATTCTTAAGAAATTCTTTAAACTCTTGAAATGTTCACCACTTTCCCTAAGAATTTCCTATCTTATCCTCTCTTACTGATTTCCTTCTTCCCCTCCTGTATCTTTCCATCCTTATTCATATTTTCTACCCTCCAGTTGCTTATCAACAGGAATTTCAGCACTGAGGAAAGTAACATATTCTTCATCTCCTTACAAATGAAGGTGGTTAACGTTTACCTGTGAGCAACACGAGATCCCCTCAATTCCAGGTTAATAGTCATTATAATGCATTTGCTTATTTAAGTGACAAGAAAATTTTCTCATTTATTTTGTTTTTCATCAGTGTCATTTTGTCCTATTCTGCCAAGAATTTTGGGGGGTACAACTAATTTTTCCATTTTACTGTGGAAATGTGAGTAAGAAAAAGAATGAGAAATATCTGCTGTTAATTCATGGAAATGGACTACGTAATCCCAGTCTGGGGGAATAAATCCCTTTAGTTAGAGTCATCATTGACCATTTTCTCATTAAGATAAAGAAGAATATTAAACCCTGAGTGGATTTCCTCCATACCAAGAGGAGTCATTTTCCTTTGCCAGCTTTAAAACACAACCATCCATCTTATTTTTTAAAAAAATTTTATCTATCTATCTATTTATCTATCATCCATCTATGTTTTATTTATTTATTTGAGAGAGAAAGAGCATGTGCATGAGCATGTGTACACATAAGTGGGGGTAAGGGGCAGAGGGAGAGGGAGAAAATCTCAAGCAGACGCCCTGCTAACCTCAGAGTCTATTGTGGGGCTCAGTCTCATGACCTTGAGTTCATGCTCTGAGCTGAAATCAAGAGTTGGACACACAAAGGATTGAGCCACCCGGTGCCCCAAACTATAACCATCTATCCTATTGAACACAAGCCCCTTGCCTCCTTCATGTATAATGTCAATTTTTATTGTTTTTATTCAATAATCTAAAAGAAGAATTAGAAGAATTCCATTTTTCCCATACTTCCTAAAACATAAATGTGGATGATTATTGTGTATTTGTATGTGGGTATTGGGGTAAAAAGCTGCTGAGTACAAAGAGTGGGCTTTGAGTGGGTTCCAGATTTTGAAGAAATGATGCCAGGGGTATGCTGCTTTGTTTTCCTTCGAATCCTCCCCTTCTTTTCATTCTTCTCCTTTTCCTGCTTTTCACTTTATATATTTTGTAAAGTAAGGGAGAGAAAGAAATTTATATTTCAGCTGCGGTTTGTGTCAGAGTAGGTAGGTCTTTCTGGGTAACTGAAGGTCCAAACATTTCCAGATTACTAGGCTCTTATTTCTTCTTTTTCCTAGAATTCTCAGAAACCATCAATAATTTTTTTTAAACCATGTTTTTCTTGTTCATTCAAAATCTCTTTCTCCTCCCAGAGTGGATTTCAACATAAGGGTGACCATAATGGGCTTTGCTTTCCTTCCTTCCTCTTTCCATTTTTTTTTTTTTTTTTTTAATATCTGATAGGCCCTAAAAGAAAGTACACTAAATTTCTGTATCAACTGCCTTCTGAATAGTGGGATCCTTTGGAGGAGGCGCTGAACTGGAAATGTGATGATCTGGTTTGAATTCTCAGTTCTGCCTCTAGTGAGCAGAGAGACCTTGAACAAATGGCTTAACCTTCAGGTTAGGAATGGTCATACGTATCCCTGTTACCTGGGAAGGGTCAGATAATATAGTGGATGTGAATAGATTTTATAAAAGGATTTGGATTGGAAAATCATAACGGACCATGGCAAAGTCACATCAAGCCTGCATACACATGATTTGGGGTATGATTTGATTCTTCTTTGTTTAATACTTACAAAAAAACCCCTGTTAACATATATTAAGGATATAGAGGCTAAATATTAACAGGAATAGAGTGAACCATCCAAGCAAGTGGAAGATTTACAATTCTGTATCTTTTCCTACAGAACATTTGAATGCCCGGGGAGCTGCGTAGATTTCACAGATTTTTCTTTTATTCCTTCCATTAATCCAGCATTGAAGTTCCCATGATTTAGCATGAATAAAAAATTACTGTATAATGTTATGTATACAAAAATATATATACTCTAACTTTATGGATAATTTAAGGGATTTTCAAGGGTAATTTTGACTATGTAATTTTCGCCTTACATGCTGAATTTAGAACTTAACTCTACATAAGATTGGACTCCCCATCATCCCTGTGCTCTGAAGGTGGCAAAAAGGGAACTTTTATATTACACAGGAAAATTCCTTGAAGAGAGCAAATACTTTTAAAACCTAGACTAGCAGTGGTTTTGTAAAGCTGATACATTCAAGGAATGTAACACATTATTATCACTTACGTTTTTGTTTTCTGAGAATAGAGGTGTAGTTTTAGGACCCCAGAGAGAATCACTTTTGCATAAGTAGTGAATTTCATTATCTAAGACCTGTATTTTAACCACACCTACTAACTATGCTTTCCAGGTTGGCTCTCAGAGTGTAGGTCACAAAAGCTGAAACCATGCCTTCAAAGGCCAAACGAAGCGTTCTCCTATTAGAAACAAAAAGCTCCATTTTTAATTCTTTCATTTTTTAACAGCCCAGCGGGCTTTCTTTGTTTTGTAAGAGTGGGTAGTTCACTTTTCTCATGCTTGGAAATTATGCCACCCATTTATGTGTTCTCAAAGCAGGTTTTTGAAATGGGTAAGAAAAGACAAGCCATGGCTATTTTGGTAGAAAATTGAGTGTAGTCCGGAGAAGGGGAAGAAAGGATCAAAGCTGTTAAGTAGTTGGATGTGTCCCTTCCTTTGTTGAGCGTTGCTTCTTGGTGACCCCATTTCTCTTGAACAAGGAGAAGTCTCACATAAGCCTAATTCATAGATGACAAGACAAAGCCTCTGCTATCTACTGTTGGGAGTCTGACTTTTTGCATGTGTGCCCTAAAGTGGTGAATTTAAAAAAGTAATTGTTAGTTAATCTTCAGAGGGAGAGACAGAGACAGAGACAGAGACAGAGAAGTAAAGCATATACCTCATAAATGGTGCTTTTTTTTAAATGCCATTGTACCTCTTTACAAGAAAGGTATGTGAATCTGTTTCTTACTTCACTCAATATCATTGAAAATAGTTATTTTTGTTCCCAGAGAAAGCAATCCATCAACCATCAGAAAGTTCATTTGAGGCAAAACTGCCCTACATAGAAAAATCATACGCTCCCTGAAGCAGCCCAGAGGGTGGGGTCCGTTTGTTGCCAGTGAGAGTTCCGTGTTCGGGGACTTTGAATCCTGCACTCTGGGCTCCTATGGACAGAGATGATCAGCCCTCAGGAAGAAAGGTAGCAGCTGTGCTGCCTTGTGACCAATTTTGAGAGCCACAGTTGAACAGTTTGTAAAATTTGTGAAGAAAATGCCCAGAATGAGATCTGAGTATTATAAATGGAAAGGGTTAAGAGCAGATAATTTCTAGGTTCCTGCTGTGATCTTTGTCATAGCAAGCCTGAACACATTGGAGTTTTAATTCTCCACTAGTGAGATAAAAATAAACTGTTTAACCTTTTAAATGCTGGTAATTTGGAGGGGTTTGCCATTTTTAGTTCTTTCAACACATAAGCTTCTGAAAAGCTAGGAGGATAGAAATGGCTAACTAACTAAATTTGGAACCTTAAAAAGGTCAGAGTAAATCTGGTGCTATCCTATCTTTTTTTTCCTTCTACAGAATGCATGTTGCATTCCTTAAAATTGTGAAAAAGATTGTAAAAAGGACAAGTAAAGACAAAACTTGAACTGTGAAATATTGTTGTAGGAGGAGATAAAAAAAGAATAAAATGTCTCAGGCTGATGATTTTTAGTGGATCTTGAAATTGGACTTTCTTAATCCATTGTTTCTAGTTTGAGTTGGTTGTTGGAATAGGTGGTAGGAGTTTCTTAGAATGTTATGATTTTTTCCATTTTCTAATAATGAGGGAATCATTTATGTTATAGTCTTCCAGGCCTTATTTTATTTAGAAAAAAATGGGTTTCTCCCTCTGCCCCCACCTTGCAAGCTAGTGATAATTCTTAAGGATGTTGACTTCTCTACTGGAACCTTCACTTGGGAAGAAAATTGCCTATAACACCACGGGCACTGGAAAAGTGCACCCAGCACAACACAGAATCACCAAGAAGTGGGAACTGCTTTTTGTGTATCCTTGCCTTTATCTGAAGTGTGCAAAAAACACAGAAGACATGGTTTCTTTCCTTAAGGATTTATAATCTAATTAAACAGATGAAAAAAAAAAAGAGAGAGAGAGAGAGAGAGAGAGAGAGAGAGGATGAACTAACTGAAAAATCTTCTCTTGGCAACACGGCCAAGAGGAAATTTGTTACAAGAATGCAGGGTAAAGGAAGACTCGCAGTGGGTGATCTGTGGTGACAGACAGAGGGCATGGATCTGCCCTCCAGCCTCCTGTCTGAGTGCATTCCACCATCCAGTCCGTGCACAGAGCGCTCTCATTTCCTTGAATAGACTCCCTAGTTTCTCCTGCTTTGCTTGTGCTCCTGTTGTCACAGTTGCTTTGAATGCTTTCCCTCACATTCTGCCTGTTGAAACTACTCCTCAGTCATTTCACTCTGCATGTCTACGCTAGAACTGATCTTAGTCCAACTTGTGTTGCTGTCACTTGCATATGTGTCTTTCCTTCACACCACACTCTGAGTCTCTTGAAGGTAGGATTGTTCTTTTACTTAGCTCTATATCTCATGTGCTTATTAGGGTCCAATACATATTTCTTGAAACAAATGGAATTGAATTATCTAGGAAGAAAGGGAGTAACATCTCCAAAATGATTGGAGGATCAAAGTAAAAGAATCCAGAGGTCTCTTTGTGCCATAATAGGAAAACTGAAGAGAGGTTATAGATTCAGTGTAAATTCCAGTGCTGAGGGATATTTAGTGACATCATCACAGGAGAGACGGTGTATCTGGGTCTCAATAAAGAGGCAGACTGGGACACCTGGGTGGCTCAGTCGTTAAGCATCTGCCTTTGGCTCAGGTCATGATCCCAGGATCCTGGGATCGAGCGAGCCCCATGTCGGGTTCCCTGCTCTGCAGGAAGCCTGCTTCTCCCTCAACCTTTGCCTGCCACTCTCCCTGCTTGGGCTCTCTCTCTCTCTCTCTGTCAAATGAATAAAATCTTAAAAAAAAAAAAAAATAGACTGAGGCTGAGATGCACTAGAGTTGCTAATGATAAGGGAAGGTAATTGACATTTTCTTTTTCTTTTTTTCTTTTAAGATTTTACTTATTTATCTCACAGAGAGAAAGAGAGTGAGAGAGCACTGGCAGGCAGAGGGAAAGAGAGAAGCGGGCTCTGTACTGAGCAAGGATTCCAACATGGGATTCGATCGCAGGACTCTGGGATCATTACCTGAGCCAAAGGCAGCCACTTAACCAACTGAGCCACCCAGGTATCCTGGTAATTAACATTTTCAATGGAAACTACAAAGGTTTTAACTTTAAGAAAAATATTTTTCTTGTATTTGTAATTATGATTCGAGAGACAAATGGAATACTGTTGTCCTATTTCCTTAAGTCAGCATATTTTTCCTAGCCTATGGTAATGGGATTTTAAATAAAATTACTGAGAGAGACGACAGTCAGCTTTTCTCTCACGAGACTTGGGCTATGTCCTTTGAAAGCAGTAAACATGGAGGAATAAGGAAAGAACCTAGTTCACAGATGGGATTAAATTTAAGTAATAGCCCATGTCTGCTTTTTCCCCAATGAATTCCTTTCCTGTGTTCTCTGCTTTGTCCCTTTTCGTATTCAACATGGCTGTTTTCATTAGGCATTGATGGCCCAATGAGGGAACTGAAGGAACTGCTAAAACATGGTCATTTCTTTTATAGCTTCTTCCTTGATATCTCTTCATTTTTATTACAAGATGAATGAAATTAAATAACTGAATACTTGCTTTCTCAGGAAATGGTGATTTCCAATAGTGTAAATCTCTTAATTTCTTTTCCTTCTACTAAGAAAACCTCTAGCCCACCTGTGTGGCTCAGTCAGTTTAAGCATCTAACTCAGTTTTGGCTCATGTCATGATCTCAGAGTCCTGGGATCAAGCCCTCTACTGAGTGCAGAGCTGCTTGTCCCTCTCCTTCTGCTCCTCCCCGCATGCTCTCTCACCTGCTCTCTCTCTCCAACAAACAAACAAACAAACAAACAAATAAATAAACTTTAAAAAAATAAAAAAAAAAAAGAAAACCTCTAGCCTCTGCTATCACCTACATCTTCCTCCGTGAGTCTAGGAATTACTCTTAAAAAGCATTTTCTTAGCTGAATAAAAATAAGAGTAGGCCAACAGGCGATTCCTCTGGTAGAGATATTCCCTACAGGTTGAGGGGTGTATACCTGACCAGTCTTTCTTTATTGGTTGGTCCACTCTCTTAGCCTGAGCTTCAAGGAAGCTAAGATATGACTGCCTTTATGTATTTTGCCTAATGAGCTGGCAAACTGGTTTCATCTTAGTGGGTTTTCCTTGGACTAACTAAAAAAGGATGATTTAATTACCTTTATTCTTTTTCAAATGAGAGATACACATGCTGATTCTTCCACATGAGTGCTTTTTAATTTTCAACACAGGTCATTCAAATTGCTTCAGTTTCTTATGCATTTGGTAAAAAATCCACTCGGATTCATCTTTTTTTTTTTTTTTTTTTTTTAAATACAATCTTTGGCAGTACTGAGTTTTTCCACATTTGAAATCAAAGTAAGAAAATGCCTTTGGGATTCCTGGCTTCAGAGAAGAACTAGGGCACATTCATCCAAGAGCCAACATTTCAGTAATGCTAATGAATTTCCCTTACTAGAAATTATTTTCATGGCAGTAAATATAACTCTCTCATACCTTGTTCCAAGGCTGATACCTATTATCAGTTTTGAGGGATTATTATCAAAGAAAAAAGATTTATTTTGCAACAAAATTGAGTAGAGATGCAGTTGGGGTGATCAAATGACTCCTGGATTACACTAAGCCATTATCTAACTGTCTCTTATAATTCTCCACAACATACACCATTGGAGACATTGTTTAACAGAACATTAACTACAGTCTTGCTACTGCCAAGTGTTCTAGATGCATCCAGGTAGTCTATAATTAATGCACCTGCAGAGCTGCACAAAGGACTTCGTACGCTGTCCATTTCAGTGGAGAGAGGCTGGAATGGCACCTGCACAACAGGTGCAGCTCAGGACAAGCACAAAGAGGCCAAATTCTAACTAGAAAGCTTAATCCTTTTCAGCGTGGACTGACTAACTTGAGATTTCTTTCAAAAGAGGAGTATTTATCCTATGAAAGTAAAGAGTAGGATGTGGTGACTGTTAAAAAGAGGATAGGGAATCTGGTGCCTGAAGACTAGTTGTAATAGTTGGAGAATTAATAGAAACATATAAGGAGCACAGAAAAAAGGAGATTAGGAAACAGGTAAAGGGTACCAGGCCCAGGAGGTAGGAGGAGTTTCTGGAAATGACAGTGACTTATTGCAATCTGTATTCAGATTGACTACATGCATGAGTTTTCAGGGACCACCAGGGAAATGTGAAAACAAAACAAAACAAAACCCATATTAGTTTTGATTTTTATGTCTAGTTCTTGAATTGGGTTACACATACTTTTTATGGATAATTTGAAGAGCACTTATTTAGGAAGCTCAAGGTAATTTTGTAATTCTATAGTATTCTCTCTTTCTATGATATTGACCATGTGTAGGACCCCTCATATGTATTTACCTTGTTTCATCCTCATACCAACTCTGAAAAGTAGGCTCAGAAAGTGTAAATTACTTGCTTAGTTTGAACACTTGGGAGAGAATTGGCATTCTATCAGACTTCAAAGCCAAGGCTTTCCAAATACTATTCTGCCCTTGTTTAGTGGGCCCTGGCCATATAACCTCTGCCTTCCTCAGTGTGTTGTCACACTTGCCCTCCCTCAGGCCTTTGTGTCAGCTCTTCTTTCTGCTTTGAGGGATTTCCCTAGCCCTTCATATGCCTGGGTTTCCATTCATTCAGATTTCAGCTTAAATGTCTCCTTTTTGAAACTGCCTTTTCTAAAACCTGCATTATTGACTACCAAATCTTCCCATTTTATAAACTTCAAAGCACTTACCATAATCTGGGATTGTCACATTTGTGTGTATGCTGTCTGTCTAACTTCATAAGAATGTAAGTTCTCAGAAGACAGGAGTTTTCTGTGTTTTGGTCACTACTGCCTAGCCCAGGTAAGGCAGAGCTCTTTTGTAGTAGGCATTAAAAAATTATATATGGAATTAGTAAAATATAAATGTAATTCTTAGGAAGTGGTAATAACCTATTAATGAAAGAGCTAATTTGCCATCTGAGATAGGATAGAATTCAAGTTCTGACCTTGGCAATAAGGATAAGATGGGATGACAGTGAGGGAAGGATGGCTCAAAGAGAGTAACAAGATTCACAAGGAGAAAAAATGAATAATGAAAGTAAGTAATGTATTAAACAAATGTTTATTGAGGATTCACAAGGATAGGATGACTATATGTCTTTTGTTAAGTCTGTTCGTCTATATATAATTATTTAAAATGTCCCCTTTTACTCTTGAAAGTGTTCTTGCTTAGATGATAAAGCATATGGCCTTAATGGTGGGCTCAGCACTGTACTAGGCAGTGAGGAAGCTGCAGTGTACAAGATGGTCCTTGATATCGTGGAAGCTATAAGCCAGTAGAGGAGGCATACATCAGAGCAATAATCCACCAAAAGTAAGATCCAAGAGTAAGAAGTGCTTTGCTTTTTAGTTTTCAAAGCACCTTCATGTGCATAATCTCATTTGATCCTCCCATCAATTCCATGACGTAGAATACTTATAATCACTTTTTAAGGAAGAGGAGACTGTTGCTCAGATGTTAAGTGACTTGGTCAAGGCTAATTAGCAGCAGAGCTGGGACATGAACTCAATCAGGAAAATGCCTATATTCTAGGGAGACTTTAGACTTTGTTCCAAAGAGTAAAGGAATAAGAAAAATGCTAATTTTTATCTTACTTAATGAGACTGAGAGTCTTTCCAGACATTTTTGGAATTCCTCTCGCTGATATCATCTTGAGGCAACTCAGTGCCACCTCTGCAGATGTCTCTACTAGAAAAAGACAATTATTTTGGAAAGGATTTCCCGTGTACTTATTTTCAGTAGCATTGTTTTTCCTTGTTCAATCTGGTCTGGAATCTCCATCTCTGCAGTTTACAGTATAAGCAGCAAATAATTACAGCTTGGAGCTAAGGTACTGGTCTCCAAAGATGGGCTCCCAGTGACTCGGGATTCTCAGCATTTACTCTCCTGTGTCATCCCCTCCCTTTGAATCTGGATGGGCCCCATGACCAGCTTTTGACCAATGCGATGTAGAGGAGGTGCTGCTGCAAGCCTAGGTTAAAAGAGACTTTCCAGCTTCTTCTTGGGCCTCTTGGATTGTTCACACAGTGAGAAACCAACTGTAGGTAAAAAAAAATCCTACGATTTTAAGACCATGATGCTGTGAGGAAGGCTAAGCTATCCACACTCAGAGACAGTGGAAACGGAGAGAGAAGCACACATAGCCCTTAGCTATTCTAGCCATCCCTGCTGAGGTGCTGAATTTGTGAGTGAAAAGCCATTTTAGATGTCCAGCCTTGTTTTGTGTTCATTTGACTCCAGCCCCAGCCGCCGTCCGATTATAACTGCTTGAGAGACCCCAAGTGAGAGTACTCATTGAACCCAGTTGTTCCAAAGAACTGAGAGAGATCATCGTAAATGTTTGGATTTAGCCACTAAATTGTGAGGGCAGCAGTAGATATCAAAGTAACAGTACAGACTCAAGAGCTGATCGGTTTCATGTTGGTCCTGTCTCGGTTATGTGCTAACTTTGTGATGTCAGACAGGGTATTTAACACTTTGTGCTTTAGTTTCTTCATTGCTAAAAGGGTGTCATGAGGGCACCTACTTTATGGTTTATTGTAGGATTAATTTCATTTATGATAGGAAAAGCAGAGCTTGACAATAGGAAGCATTCAATAAATGTTAGCTATTATTACTGTTACCTGAATGTCTAGGTAAGTCTTATGAATCTATTCAAATCTGTTTTTCTTAAATGCTTCATTGATACTGAGGGCAACAAATATATTCGCACGCTTCTGAGTCACTTGGAAACAAAAGTGCTGGATTCTGAGGGAGCAAAAATTAAAAACCAACATTAGGAAGAAAATTCCTCTCTGAGGAACTCCTCCTCGGAGATTCCTCATCTACAAAATAAGGAAAATAATCATACTTACCACAGGAGGTTGCTGTGAGGATTGAATGAACTAGTGAACGTAAAAACCTTAAAACAGTGCCAGGCTCTGAGTAAGTACTCCGTATATTTTGTCCATTAGTGCTGTTACTACCCTCTCTCTCATACCTTTCTCCCCAAGAACTGCCTCAGGATTTTCCCACCATTCATTAGAGACCAAATGGCCTTCGTAAGTGCTCAGGCTACTGATTCCTAGTTTTATATGGACTGCAAAGCGGCTCCTCATGCTGTTTTTAAGTTCCTTGACCTCCATAAGCTCTTTTTAGTGGTGCTCAGAAGCTGGAACGGTTGAGTTTCAGATATAGATTGGAGAGCTTCCTTACGAACTCCAATAAAATAGCTCAGAGTTTGGCTCTCACTTTTAAATACTATGCAGATGGCGCTGAACCCCAGCCAAACTGGCGGCAACTTGATTTCCTCTGGTGAGTGCTGGTGGGGTGTCTACAGGATGGCATTCATTCTCATCTCTTGTCCCCTTTCTCTCTTCTTTCTTTCTTTCTTTCTCTCTCTCTCTCTCCCCCCTCACCCCTCACATCTCTACTTCTTACACACACACACACACACACACACACACACACTCTGTATTTTTCCTTTTAACGACATGGCCAGCAATAATTAATAAAGTCATTGGTTTCCTGCCTGAACTTGTACTTATGTTAGCTATCTCATCGTGTGGAAATTTTCACTTCAGCGCCAGATCAATAGTGTCCCCTTTGTGATTCCCCACTACCAGGAGAGAAAATGTTCACAAAAGGAGATCTAAGGAGCTTCCTACCAATTTAGAAGAGACAGAAGAAAGGACACTCCGTGCCAGCTGTGAAAGAAGGCTCTTATATGCTGATAGGAATGTTATGAAATATCTGTAAATTTGGAGCTTGTTTTCTGGAGCTGTAAAACCTAACTGTATGGAGTGGATTTTTGAACACCCTTAGAATAAACATAAACTGAGCTTTGATAAAGGGACCCTTTTTTGGGTTTGATTTACTGTTATACTACAACAGAGTAATATTTGTTTATGTAAAAATGTTGAAAGTCCAAAAAAACATTAATTGAATAAAGTAGATATGAATGTGATGCAGATGCACCAGATCCAGGGAGGGAAATTCCCTGCACCTGTACATGGTAATGAACCTTCTGGACCCCACGTGTAACCTCTGGAAATGAAACCTTCTCTAGTTTCCTACATCCTTTTGGATGTCTGGATTGATTTTTAGGTTGACATGGAAAATCAAGTAAGATTTTGGTCTTGTTCTCTTTGTGAAATCACAGATTGTCCAATTTGAAATATATTTGAGGGATGATCTAATATGTTTTCTTAAACACACACATACATCTATCTAGCTAGCTAGCTAGCCAGCCAGCTATGTATGTATGTATGTATGTATGTATGTATCTATCTAAATACGGTTTTGGAGTAGCTGCTGTTCTACCATCCAACCCCTTTTTTACTTAAGTTCCTTGAAGTTCAGTTTCCACATTTGTGGAATGAGCTTTTCAATTTTTACCTTGTTGTGACCTTTAGAATGAAGGAGTATAAAGTGCTTAGCAACCCATCTTGCACTAAGCATGTGCTCAGGAAATAGCTCTGTTCATTTTCTTTGGCAAATGGATCAGTCCAGAATTATATTGTCTTGACAATTCCTTTCTGTGTCTAAGCAGAATCCTCATGGTTTAAAATTATTTCTTTAATTTTGAAAAAATAAGTTTTACCAAAGTAATGTGTGAACATTGTAACAAATAGTACAGGGGGACATACTGTTCAAAGAAACTCTTACAGCATTTCCAGATTCATTCAGAAGAGGCAAAGTCCAACTATTTTCATTTTTAGATTTCTATTATCATCTTTTCTATTTATCATCATCTCTAGATAATATTTCTTTACATTTCTTTATTTCTTGATCAACTTAATGTCACATCCCCCAAAGACCTTCTGCCAAGGTCACATATTTATATCACTGCATGTTGACTTCTCTCCTCTTGTTTCTATTCCCAATATTTATTTTAATTATGTATTACTATATATTTATATTCTTTTGTTGGCTGCATTTATAACTTCAAAAATATAATAAAACTCCTATGTCTTGTTTCACTAACTATTTTTTTAAAATATTTATTTATTTATTTTTGTTAGAGACAGGGAGCAGGGTGGGAGGGCCAGAGGGAGACAGAGAGAATCTCAAGCAGACTCGGTGCTGACGCCAGAGACCTTTGATGGGCTCAATCCCAGTACCCTGAGATCATGACCTGAGCTGAAATCAAGAGTTGGACATTTAACCAACTGAGCCACCTAGGCATCCCTTGTTTCACTAAATTTTGACAGTATTTTCTCATTCCCCAGACTGAAAGATGGGGGGTATTTTGCCTCTAGCTGCAACATCCTGCACTCTCTCTACTATACTTCCACATCTCAATTTTCAGGGTTGTTAACATTTACATTTTATTCTATAATCATAGCCAAGAATTCTGGGCTTTTTCTGTATTGACCTAAAATTTAAGAATGAATGATTTTATGTGTATACACACACACACACATGCGCATATAAATAATAATTATATATAATTACTTGATATAGTATATGTATGTATATGTATATATATGTCTATACACACACATATATATATATGTGTATGTATATGTATATATTTGTATATATATGTATGCATATTTTCTTCTGGGCCAGTGTGCTAAGGTTACATTTCCATCTCCTCAGGTCCAATGTCCCAAACCAGGAAGAGAATGTTGCAAGTGTAAAGATAAAATGGATTTTTTTTCTTATAGCCCACTGGTGACCATATTTTGGTTTAATACTTAGAGAGTTTCTTGTAAAACTTTTTGACATTCAATGAAGTTTTGATTTTCCTCTTTTGCAGAATTTACTTTTATTGAATCCTAAAGGTTATCCATGCTTTTATTTATTCTTATCCTAGAGCTACTCTTCACATTGTATGAAGACTACGCACCTTATTCTTCTCTGCCAGGTTCTTTTTTTTTTTTTTTAAGATTTTATTTATAAAAAAAAAGTTTATTTATTTATTTGTCAGAGAGAAAGAGAGAGAGCACAAGCAGGGGGAGCAGCAGGCAGAGGGAGATGCAGGCTCCTCACTGAGCAAGGACTTGATCCCAGGACTCTGGGATCATGACCTGAGCTGAAGGCAGACACTTAATTGACTGAGCCACCAGGTGTCCCCTCTGCCACATTCTTTTTCAGTCTGGCTATACTACCATTTTTCAGGATTGCTCTACTCTTCTAGCTGTACCTACAAATTTACTTTTTTATTTTACTGAAGTATATTTTCAGCTGTCTTTCTACAAAAATTTGAAGGGGGTTTTATTTTCTGAACTCGTGCATATGTGCAAATGTATTTACCTCCACCCGCTTTCCTCAATTGATAATTTAGCTGGGTATGGAATTCTTGATTAGGAATAATTTTCCTTTGGAATTTTAAAGGGATGACTCCATTGCCTTCTAGCCTCTAGTGTTGATCTGATTTTCCTTCTATTTTAATTATTATTTGCCTCTAAAAGCTTGTAGGATTTTCTTTCTTTCATTGGGGTGTTCAGTTTTTCAAGCATGTGTTTAGGTGTGGGCTTTTTATCATTTAATGTGCTGGACACTTAGTAGTTTAAAGTGCAGGCTGTGACTGTACTCAGTCTGGGGGAAATATATATATATATATATATATATATATATACACTATATACATTTTTTCCAGAAATCGTCCACATTGCTTTTCTGCCCCACATTCTGTAATAATTCCTTGACCTCAATACTTAGTTTCCTTATTGAATTTTTAAATTTCTCCAATTAGTTTTCACTTTTGAGAGCTCTTTCTTGGTCTCTGAGCTTTTTTATTTACAGAGACCATACTTCTTTCATGGATGCAACATCTGTTCAAGTCAGTAAATATTCATTCATTCATTCATTCATTCATCCACTTTTTAAAAAAGATTTATTTATTTGCGAGAGAAAGAGAGAGAGTACAAATGGGGGAGGCAGAGGGAGAGAGAAAAGCAGACTCCCTGTGAGCTTGATCCCAGGACCTGGAGATCATGACCTGAGCTGAAGTTAGATGCTCGACTATCTCAGCCATGCAGGTACCCCTGTATTTATTTGATTTTGTAGAATTTCTTCTATTTTCCTAAATATCTCTGTGGAGGCTTTCTGTTCATCTTAATCTTTTCTTTTCATGCTACTGCTACTTATCCTCCTCATATGTTTTGTTTGGCCCAGCCATATTTTATGAAGAAAGACTATCTGGAGGATAGATAAATGGTGTGGGTTTCCCCTACTCTTGTGTATGTAAGACAGTTATCCTATTATGTCTCTGCCATAACTAGCAATTCTACATGAAATGGAATAGTGTTGGGTTAGATATGTCCTTTAGAATGCTTCATTTTAGAATAAGTGGGCAAAGAGCCTTATTGTCAGGTTGAAGACTTTCTAGTTTCCAGAAGAAGTGCTCTATTACTTTCAGGGACTAATATCCTCATTTGAATCCTTAGCTTTCTTCCAACATCATTTGCCACTTATTTACAGAACTCTCCCTTAGGCCTAGAGGTAAATGCTAGCTGTCTGGTACATAAAGAAACCATAATTTGATTCTCTGTTTTTAGCCTCATTTATACCTCTTTCCCTCCAGAGAATCTTTCAGTTCTGAATCTAAAATCTGCCTAGTGTTCCAATGGGCAGATCAACATTCACCTTCTCTATAGCCCTGAAGAGAAATTCTCTTGGTTCAAGTTTTTCTCCATTGTTTCAGTAAAAAATAGTTCTATGTTATATTGGATATTTTCTCAGGAAGTATGGTTGGCCGTAGTGTGTGCCCACTTTACCTCCTTAAATTAGAAGTAGGCATAGGGGATTACCGTTTTAACACTTATCCTGTTTTTTGAAAGGATGTATTGACACTTAGTTATCTAAATAATAAGATTTTCACAAGGTTAAGTAACTCTAAATTCTTTGACTTTTATTCACAAGGCATATGATCTAAACTTAATTTTTTCTTTTTCTTTTCTCCAGCTTTTTGAAGTATTATACTTAAAGTACAGTGTACCACCATGGAGCTATAAAACAAGTTGAAACCTTTACAGAGAAAAATAATTAAATTTTAAACCTTGTATATCAATAATTGAAGATATATGTGCACTTATCTGAATCTATATGTAAAGAGTTTATTTTCATAAGAATACTCACATAAGAATTGTAATGTCTGGGGCACCTGGGTGGCTCAGTGGGTTAAAGCCTCTGCCTTCGGCTCTGGTCATCATCCCAGGGTCCTGGGATCGAGCCCCACATTGGACACTCTGCTTAGCGGGAAACCTGCTTCCTCCTCTCTCTCTCTCTTCCTGCCTCTCTGCCTACTTGTGATCTCTATCTGTCAAATAAATAAATAAAAAATCTTAAAAAAAAAAAAGAATTCTAATGTCTGACAAAATTGCCATTAACTAGTAAAGCCATAATGGTGGGTTGTATAGAATTTGAGATTTCATAAATACTAAGAGAAACAAGAAAGGACACCATTAGCCAAACCCATATATAGAGCAGATGAAATACCTATTAAATAGAAGTGTGAATAGATAATATGAAAAACAGTATAAAATTGTCATCTCCCATTTATTGTTTCTATTACTGATTGAAGCAAATTTTAAAATTGACATACGTCATTATTAGGAGATTGAAGTATTCTTTGAAAATTCAGTACTTCACGAGAGAAACTTTTTTTTATGACAGCTGAGTTAACATTTTCTAGCAATAGGAGTTCTGGTAAATAGCTGGTTAAATTTGTTCATGATGATGGGATATAAAATAATGTATTATCAAAAATTTTAAATTAACATGATATTATTTTCTTATTCTTTGGATTTTAATCCCTTAGGTAGTCAGTTAAAATTCTCCAAACCTGAGATGTCTGGTGACTCTATTTTTCATAGCAAAGCTTCTAAGGATTGAGTTTTTGGAAAACAGCACCTAAGATTACCTGGATCTAGTTCATGCTTCTCATTTTACAGATAGCCAAGGGAGAGATTCAGTGGAAGTTATTGCCCCTCTGTTACACAATAATTCAGCAAGACTGGAAATCTGTTATTTAGGAAATAATTTTAGCTTGCCACTGAGGTTACAGAGCAATAAATGGCTCCTTTCTGGATCCTTAAAGTTTACCCAGCACATTTATGTGGCCATTTTTTTTCCCTGTGTACTTATGTATGAGTTAAATCATCATGACTGTATCACATTTACATTAAACCTCTTATTTCCCTATTTTTTAAAAGTACTTTTCCTTTCTCCCTTTTATGATCTCTGTTTCTGTTTTCATCTCTTGTCTCTCCTCTCTCTCCTTACCTGCTACCTATGCTGAAGACAGTTCAAATATTTTTGTGTAAGTTTTTTTCAGGATAAGAGGGAAAAAAATAAATCTAGCATTAAATATTTGCCTTTATTTTAAAGTAAAAAAAAGTTGTCTTTATTTTAAATTAAAAACAAAGACTTCTTTTTAAATTGGTACTTTATAAGCCATAAAGTACCATGAACAATTCACATATTTTTATTTTTATATAAAGCTTAAATGACAGAGTCAAGTTCGAGTTTCACATATTTCACATATTTTAGCTACTAGAATTGCTGGTCTATTCAGTTTCCAGAAAAAAATTATAAAATGCTAAAATGTATATGTACTGCTGAAGCAAGCACTATAAAATACTAAAATGAAAAGACCTTATTGTATCATGGTTTATATTTTAGATTTGACGTAAGTCACAAATGTCTTTTTCTTAGAACATTACCTGTGCCTGAGCGTTCCAAATATAACTTATAGAAAGGTGGAGAAACAGATTGTAGTTAATACAAATAGATATTAAAAACAAACCAACAAACACATGAAACAGATCTGAGCAAAGGAAAATATACCTTACAGCATCCATGGGCAAACATTGCTTGGGACTGTTACAGGAGGCAGTTCTGTCATTGTGTTGGGGGAAAGCACCAGGGAGGAGGGGGAAAGGTTGGTGTAGAGGAAAGGTCAGGGATTTAGCCTGGACTTTGGCCCCTAGCCACTGCTTCCTCCTTGTAGTCATGGGCAAATCACTGACATGGGCCAAACCTCAGTTTCCACCTTTAAAAAACACCCAGACTATATTATGGTTCTCTGTGTATCCAATGAGAAACTACTTCAGAAATTGGATAACTTCCAAGGACAAACTATATACAAAATATTAATAGAAAAACTTATACTTACCTATAATAATGGAGCTAGAAAAGAAGAGGAAGGGAAGGACTGCAAATGAAAAATGAAATTAGAGAAGACAGGATATTTTTAAAGTAAAATTTCAAGTAATTTTGGTTTGTAGGTAACTATAAGTGTGTTCAGTTTTGCCATTTTGGAATCAGCATAGTAGTGTGGTTCATTAAAAATTTCAATTTATAGTTTGATTCACTAAATTTTCTTGAGTAAAATCACTTCTTTTTTTGTTGTTTTTCTTTTTCTTTTCTTTAACAAAAAGAAGAGGAACTCTCTGGGAAAATTTTCATACTTTTCTATCAAAGGTTTAAGCCTTTCTACAAAAGGTTTAGCATGGTAAATAAGATACTGTATTTTGAATTTTATGTCTGTGTTTCATTTCACTTAAGAATTTCTAAACTAAGTGCACTTCATTTGCTGGGCTAAGGCCATCTAATCATGCTCTACACTGCATTTCTGCTACTGTGGCTAACCTTGCTTGGACAAATAGAAGTACAACAAAATTTGGTGGCATGAAATGACAGTACTGTCCCATCTGCAAAATAACAGTGGGCCACTTTATTCCAAGGTACTGTTAGGGACCAGGACTCAGCGTAGGTTATGTTTCACCTAAAAGCAGGATCTTTCTCCATGATTAATAAGTAGACATGGCAAATTAAACAAAGAAGGAGGCATAATATATAAGGAAAAGGTTTAAATTTCCATTTGCATGAGAGAAGAGAGCTGCCATTTTGCCGGATTTCAGATGAGTCTGCCTAGAATTGTGGAAGGTAGAGGTGCTTACTCAATAGAATGGAACATGTTTGGGGGCGACCTCTACACTGGGAGAGAAGACTGGCTATTTCTCCTCTCCTTTCTGCATGGCCCATTTCTACAACACAGCTCTGTGGCATGTGGACCACATTTGGCTGGCCAGATGCCTGCTGTTGAAGCATGTCCAGCCATGTGGCTCATCTTCACTCACCAATTTATTTTTGTTGCACTTTCAACCAGATTTTATGGTTAAAAATGATATAAACACTATGGTAGGGGAGATGCCAGTGGACTACTGTGCTTTTTCCTGTGAGGATTTCAATAAAAATGAATATATATTACCTAGTTTTTGATCTATGTGGAAGCTTCATGGTATTTCCTAGAGTAGGAAAGAGGTATAAGAAAAGTATAAGAAAAGAATAGCAATAAAGTAGTAAATAATAAGGAATGATAAAAGAGATCAGGAAGGAGGTGACTGGAGACATAAAGCAAAGACATGAGATTTGTTGATTGATTTCAATAGATATTTTGCAGATGCTTGATGTTCCTTCTGCTTTCCCCTTCCCTCTACCCCACCACCTTTAGTTAGGCATTTATGGACTCACAACATTCACTTTCACATGGTATACTGTTAAGCTCCCTTTATAGGCTATAATGCCCTCTTAAAAATCAACTAATTTTTTCATACAGCTTTACTCTATCGTACTTATATCCTCTAACATATGTTCACATAAAGAGCCTAGACCACAATCAAAGTTCAATTTGTGAGCTGGCAACTGATAGCATCTTTAGTAACTTAATAGAAAGCCAAACAAGGAATAAGTGCTCATTAAGTATTTGTTTAATTGAATTGTTGACATCTCAGAGACGAAGGACAGATACAATCAAGGATGCATAGTATAGTCTGGGAGGCTGAAGAAACTGGCAGGATCGGAAATATAAGCAGAGATATGATCAAACTTTCAGATAAGACAAGAGGCTATGACAATTTGCTGCATATCACTTATCTCTTCCTATATCACAGACCATACCAGAATATAGTTAGCATCAATGGTAATAACCATTTTATGCACTCACAATTCTATGGGTGAGTAACTTCGGCTGAGTTCAGCTAGGCAGTTCTTCTGCAGTGCTCAGTAGGGTCACTCATGTGACTATAATCATTTGGCAGCTCAGCTGGGGTTTGACGGTCCAAGATGGCATCACCACTCTGCTGAGCAGTTGTTGCTGCCTGATGGCTAAACCATATGTCTTTAGTAGGCTAATTCAGGCATTCTCATATGGCAGCTGCATTCCAAGGGAACAAGACAGAATGCATAAGCACTTCTCCAACCTTTGGCTATGTCATTTTGCCAATGTTTAATTGACCAAAGCAAGTCATATACCCAAGCTCAGAATCAACATGGGAGGGAATGATACAAGGGTCTCAATAAAGGAGGCATGATCCATCAGGGTGGATTACTCTACCAATATTCCATAGCTTCCATATTGTGTGGTACTGGTAGTATTGCTCTCATGTCCCATAAAGAGAGTTGTGAGAATATAGCTAAGATTCTAATCCAACAAATCACCCTTTACTTAGTAACTCCTCTTCTCACTAGCACTTCTTAGAATTCGATTTTACCAGCCATAAATTTGCTTATGAACCGGGAATAATAGTGTCAGCTCCCTTCTGTGATATATATTAAATTGAGTTCACTACATTATAGTGCATTCTAGATTGGGAAAATACAGTGGTGGCACTGTTTGAAAGATTTAAATTGGCTGCCCACACTTGTTGGTGTATATTGTTCCAAGCATATACTAGGATGATAACTATAAACAAAAATTTGGGTCCTGGCCTTTAAAATTTTCAATTTGGTCTTTTAATTGTTAATTACATAATTATGGTACTTTATCACCTAATCTGTCCAAATACCTACTACACTTTTTGGCATTGTTTATATTTTTGCTTAGCAACCAATCAAGCATGGGTTGAAATCCAAGAGAGAACTATTGAACAATGGGTCCATAAACCCAACAACTGAAGGGAGTAAACAGTCTTATAGAAACAAGTTCAATTGCTTTTCATTACATGCCTCTGGGTGGCCAAATGCTTGGGCAGAAAATTAAGCTTGCTTAAACTAGCCACACTTAGACTTCTCAGATTGAAGCCCAGTCTTTCAATTTGTGTTAAGCTCCCATTGTAAAATAATTTTATTGTTTGCCAAGTTTTTAAGTTACATGAAAGGACAGATCTGCAAAGATAATTTATAGTTTAGTTCTCTGACTACCCTCAATAGGTTATCTAGGAGCCTGTTGATTCTACTAGGTACTGGGAATATAAAATAGTATAAATGCATTATACATAAATTATCCATCCTCCAAAACATACATTTTTAAAAAACAGGACTATGGCTCCACCGGCCTCAGTTTGTGTTCATTTCTCTTCCCCTATTTTTTTCCTTGGCAAATATTATTCATTGACAGCTCAATCTCAGGGGCTATGAATAGTTAGCTCCATATGCATGCAGGGTTCTTCCTAAACCAACTTATTTGTTGTGCCAGATGTTATTATGCTTCTTGAAATATAAGCTTAAAAAGTGATCTGAGCGCAAGTTAATAGATAATTCAGTGAGCAGGTGTTTCATTGATGTGAGGGACTGAGTGTATTTAGCACATGGGAAGAATATGAATAATGTAGCCAGAGGGCAGAATGTGTTTGAAAATGGCTCCAATTCTTCACCTTACCCTGTCTCTACACTTCTTGTGATGTGACTTTGCGGTTCCTTCTCTCAAAAGGTTCCTTTCTCCACCCTTTAAATCTAGACTGGTCTTGTGCCTTGCTTTGGCAATAGACTGCAGTGCTTATGTCTGTCTGTGAATACAAGCCTAAGTCTCAAGGGAACTTGCACACATCCTCTTTCTGGAGGATGCCCCTTCTCCATGGGAACAAATGTGGGATAGCCTACTGAGTGATGATGGAGCCCATGAGAGAGCATTGAGCCATCCTCACCAAGGCTAGCCTAGACTAGTTAGTCCTTAGCTAACCTGTCAACTCAGACTCATAAGCAAACCCAGAAAAGATCACTCAGGCCTACCTTGGATGCTTATTTGAATAGAACCCACAGACTTATGAGAAATAGTGAGTGGTTGTTGTTTTAAACCACCCATATTTGAGATACTATGCAGCTATAGATAACTAACATGCCCTCCATTTACTCTAGCTGGTCTGAAAAACACTTTCTTTTAGGGCTTCTTGCAAAATGTCAGCAGAGGAAGGCAGGATGCTTTCTGGCAGCCCTTGAGAGTTTCATTAGATCTCATCATTTTTGTTGCCTGTTTATTTATAAATATGGAGCAATAAAAATTTAGGACAAATAATAGCATTTTAACCCATTTCTGTGTTGAAACTTGGCTTTCTAGGAAATTTAAGAATAAATTATAATGGTTCTGGTATCCTGGATGGGGAGTTTATAATGATGGATGCCAATGCCAATTATGGATTCCCCTTCCCCTATCGACATCCTACAATCCTCTAGAATACGTTTAACTCTCTTAACTTCATCTCTTGCCACCACCTTCCGTTGTTGTCGTGACTCCTGTACTTTATACATGCAGGAAATATTTCCTGGGTACCTTTGTGCCAGAGATATAAGACAGGGCAGTGAATAAAATAAAGCCCTTGTCCTCAAAGAGCTCACATGGCAGTGCAAGGGACAATCAATAAACAAAACATTAATCTCTGCCATGTTGGATGATGGTAAATGGTCTTCATGAAAATGAAGCAGGAATAGAGAATTACTGATACCATATTTTATGTAAGAAGGCTTCCCTAATAAGGAGAAATTTGAGCAGAGATCTGAATGCAGTGAGGAAACAGGTCATGCAGATATAATGGGGGTAAAAGTGCTCCACACAGAGAGAAGAGACCATACCAATGAACTGAGGAGGAAGTATGTTTGAGTGTTTAGGAGGCCAATGTGCCTGGTGTAGAGTCAGCAAGGGGAGAGTGGAAGAAGATGAAGTTAAAGAGGCAGCAGGAGCTAGATCATGAAGATGTTTGAGATTACGGGGTTTATCCACAGGGAGATAGAACTAGAACTCATTTGGAGCTCTAGCAATAATTGACTGCTTGCAGTTTTCCTAACTATGTTGGTTCAGGCTGAGAAAGAGAGGGAGAGAGAGAGAGAGTGACTGCTTGCAGTTTTCCTAACTATGTTGGTTCAGGCTGAGAAAGAGAGGGAGAGAGAGAGAGAGGGTGTACATTTTCTCTGGTATGATTGGCTACTATCTTCTCCACCTACTTTGTCCACACCTACTTAGTAACTGAAACCTAACTTAAATATCATCTGCCTTGAGAAGTCTTTTCAGATTTCACCAGGAATTTACTTTCTTTTGTATTCTGCCTAGAAGGATATGTATTTATCCAAATTGGCATGCATTTGAGAGAAAAAAGGAGGCTCTATCTTGGGCAAATAGGGAGGCATGTTTACTGTATTCTGATGTTGGTCACATGACACTTCAATTACGGTTCTTATGTCTGCTTTTCCTACTGGAATTTAACTTCCACAGAACCAGTACTCTTTTCTCTCTGAGAGTCCCAACCCTACATAGAGTCTGACATCTGATACAATTTTAGCAAATGGTTTTCAACCAAAAAATTGTGTTGTTTTAAACATGCCTTTTGCTGTGGTTGTCACGGTCTCTTGCATTTTCTTCCTTCCTTCCTTTCTTCCTTCTTTCTTTCCTCCCTTCCTTCCATCCTTCCTTCCTCTTTCTTTTTCTCTCTTTCTCCCTTTCTTTCTCTCTCTCTCTCTCTCTCTTTCTGTCCTTCCTTCCTTCCTTCTCTTTCTGGCAAAGGTTTATGTTTTCCCATCCTATCCCATTGACATCAGCATCAGGGTTGGCTTTGTGACTCACAGTATCCCTGTCTGTGGGACGGAGATATGACTTCACCCTGTTGCACTTAAAATAGGCAGAGGAGTTGCTTTGACCAATGAACTATGAGTGGAAATGAGTCTAAGTAACCAGTTGTTCCAGTTTATCAGGATTGAGGGAATTCTCAGGATGTGCAGATCTCAGATATGAAACCAGAACAGTTCAGGCTAACCATCCTGGTTTAGCTGAGGCTGAAGAATTCATGTGTTATGGGAATTTTAGTGCTAAAACAACAGTGAGTACTGGACAAAGAACAAACTGGTCACCCTAGAAGGAACATGTGACACAAGTAGAAACTTTAAGATCCATTGTTTGGTTCCTCCATTTTCTTTTCCCTCTGCCACAAGATCAACAACATTCCAAAGAGAGGATGCTCCTCAGGCTGTGTCCTAGGAAACGTGCAGCAGGGTCATGGCTAATGTTATCGGACAGTTAATAAGGGCAAAGAAATAAACTTTTGTTCTTGCAAGTCACTAAAATTTTGGAGTCCTTTGTTAATGGAGCAAAACTAAGACTACAGTGACTATAGTTGTCCTTCTTTGGGTATACATTTAAATGTTGGCTTGCCCCATATAAATTTTAAATATTTAGGACACGACACTTACTAGTTTTCTTGAAATCCCATATAAAAATTAACAGAATATCTCTAATATACAGCATTTTGTTAAATAATTGTTGATAAATTATTAATTATACTACAACTCTCTCAACATCTGTACATTTAAGAACATCATCATTTAACTCAGAGTAATAGAGTGTCTGTCATTTGGGTAAGTTCTGGTGATTTCAGACAGGTCTGGCAAGCCAGATTGCCGTCTCTCTGTGCCGGTTTCCCAGAGAAAATGTGGAATGGGTTTGCTAAAATATTTTCCTCCACTCCCTCCGGACTTCTCCCAGCTAGGACTTTCTGGATTATTTGCCCAAATCAAAGTCAGGCAGTTTCCTTCTGGTCAAACAGAAATGCCATCAATAATTTGCTGGGAAAATGAAGGGTCAACCTCTGGGTGGGTGCTGGTTCTTGTAGCATTTATGTGTCGTAGTCAATCACAGTGAAGTCATTCCCTCCTACACACTGCCAGCCTCCTCTGGTAACTGATGAGGCACTTTTGGTAATAGCATTCTCATTTCCAGACATTGCCTATTTTATCATTTGCAATTGTAGGATATTTTTGACATCCTTGTTTCTTTATGTAAGTTCACAGTGACTTTATGTCAGTAAATTTGTCAGTGCACATTGGTCAGCTGTCACAGGAAAAGCACTAAATGGATGTGATTCAATTTTAAATATAATTAATAAATTACTGGGAAATATTTCTATTATGAATACACTTATGTTTTGTCAAATACTCTGTTTAATCCATGTGCTCAAAAAAGAGCTAGTGTCAAATGAGTTTTTTTAATAAGAAGGGAGAATAGTTATTAGGATTATTATGAAGATGACTTAATGACAAGCATATATTTTAAATAATGTTGCCCTCTATTTAAATTCTGAATATCATATATATAAACACACACACATTAGGTCTGTTTAATTACCTGCTATACTTTAGTATTATAGCAAAGTACAAAGTTGTAAGGAATTTTCTGTTTGCTTAGATACAGCAGCCTGAAAGGTAAGTTTTTAAAAAAATTTCTAGTTTTTAGGGAAGAACTGAAATTAGAGAAATTAAGTAATTTTCTCTAAGTCACCCGTAATATACAGGATTTGAATTATGAATGTACAGCATCAAGGCTTTTTACCTTGTTTCTTTCTACCTTCTGCCTAATTCTAGAAGCCTGAAACATTCCTTTCTGCACATGCTGGGACTTCCACAGCCTGTCTGGATTTCCTATTGCAATCCCTTAGCCACACCTGCCCGCTTTGAGTTTCTCAGATGCTTACTACTGGAACCTTCCAAGCTTAATCTTTCTCCTGCATATCTATTTTCTACCTTTCAAGTCCTCTTTGCTTTCAGAGGATGTCAGGTATAAGGATGGATTTTTCTGGGTAACTGGTAGCTTTAAAAGCATTACCTTAAATATACCCTAGTCCATTTGTGCCATAAGCACCAAATCAAGGGATTCAAAAAGAGGATTTCTATATGTATGTACATGTCTATAATCTCAATTTCTCATTCATAGAGTGCCATATTATAGAAGTCATTCTTTTCTAGTACCTGATTGAATTAGGATGAACCCTCAGAGAAGCAAAATCAGAAGTGTTTTTTTTTAATTAAAAAAAAAAAATATTTTTTAGCTCCTCCCAGGGTTGCTATGTATGGTTGTGCAAATTGTGCATTTTACACCTCCATTCACATTTGTAATATTACATATTTGTGTACTTATTAATAGCAACTTTAACATAGATGACAGTAAAACATCTTGCGGAAGCTACAGTTTTCCTTAAAGCTCATAAGGGCACCATTTGGACCAGCACTGCCTGCTTATTTCTAGAATGAAGAATCATGGAAATAAAGGAAAGTCTTTAGACTTGCTTTTCATGCCTCCTTCTTAATAGATGATTTTGGCAAGTATTAGTACTTAAAAAAAATGTACTTTCTAGTAAGGCTTTGAGAAGTTAAATATTTTGGGCCAGATTAATACACTCATATATTACGGGGGCCTGTTAAGAAGAGCCACAGAGATATAAATGATCTGGGTCTAGATAGAAGACAGACAGAGAGACCTATGTTTGGGTAACTCTTGTGGTGTCTAGATTCTTCTATAGAAGAAGAAATGTATGTGCCAAATAAAAGAAACATGTGAGAGCAAAGTTGTCTGGAAAATACCTGTTATTGTATTAATGATTATAGCTCCCAGCTCCTGCGTGTGTGTGTGACTCTAAATACTACTGAAGTGAAAGATTTAACTTTATTTAAAAAAAAAAATTTTTTTTAAGATTTAACTTTAGATAAAACCATTGAAGATGAAAGGATCTTGTTCTAACTTTTTCCATTTTATTCACAGAACGGAAATAAAATTAGTGTTGTGATCCAAAGCTTTATTTTAGGGATAGCTTCTTTACATTCCATGTTAAATAGATTAAACAAAATGATCAGAAAACTTTAAACAGGTTTTTTTTTCCCCTTCCTTTGAGGTCAATACTAGGTTTGCCCAGTGGTCAGCTTTGCAAGCTATTTCACTCCTATTTTAATGGGCACATAAAGATCATTATATTAAAATTAATTCCCATCAGGGTTTCCAAGTATTCTACCCCCAGTTGAGATTTTAGGAAAGCCGTGCCATTCAGAGGTTGAGAAGAAACCCAAAGAAATCATTATATCAGGTTAGAGTTAAGAGATTTTCACACAGGAAAAGTAATTGAAAAGTATATATTTTGCATAATGAAACAGATGACAAACTGGGCAAGCTGGTCTATTAATGAGCCTCCTGTAAAGCCAAGAAGCCACCGAAGCAGGGAATGAATGCGCGAAGAGGAATCTCTGATCTTAACTTTTAACAACCAATTTTAATCAAACCATTTGAGGCACTGAGTTCTTAGGGTCTTATGATGGTGAGGGCAATTTGAAAGGAGAATAAAAGCAGACACTTTAGATGAATTGAATTGCAAAGTAACATCATCAACTTGGAGTTATGATCAGGAAAACTTAATTTTGGCTTCAACAGCATTTCCACATTTGTTTAAGGCCATGAATGCATTCTCTAAGGAAGGTCTCATGACCTTCCTTAACAATAGTTTTTAGAGGTAAGATAGTATGACCTTAGATTTCTGAATGGTATTTCAGGTAAAAGCCCAATGAAGGCAGTTCTTTCTGGAAAGGTCTTTTATGCAGCATTAACTGAAGTGAAAAGATATCAATTTTTAAGGAACTGTCTACTACATATATAGCTATTTAAAGAATATTATGTGGGTGGGGGGATGGGTGAAGGGATTAAAGACTACATTTATCATGATGAGCACTGAGTAATGCATAGAATGTCAAATCACTATATTGTGCACCTGAAACTGATACAACACTGTATGCTAACTATACTGGATTGTAAATAAAAAATACATACATACATACCTATATACATACATAAAGTAGTACTAGGTCATCAGTAATACTTCTTTGAGGATGTCTTCTTGCAAAAGAAGTGGTTACATAAATGGCTTCCTCAGATATTTAAAGGACTAAAAATCTGTATTTCCTATTTTTTAAAATATTAGCAAAGAAACTATTGTTGGTAAATGTGGGAGGTACTTTTATTCTTATTTACCCTGATTGGCTGTACAATTATTTCAAACTGCTGGAGAGGAGCCTGTTCTCCACTTCAGTTTGTATTGCACGGGTTGCCTGCTAGGATCAATCAGTTTACTAATGTAAAATGAAGTATACCTTCAAAGAAATGAGTATATCCAAACCTAAGAGACTGAAGACTGATCATGTAGAACTATGGGATTATATAATATAGTAGGTGTGGAATCAGTCTTGGTTTCTAACTCTGTGAAACTAAGAATTTATTTTATACATACACACAAACACACACACTATATATGTGGTATAGTGTGCAGTATATGGTATAATATAATATATATTTTTGTATATATATGGTATATGGTGGTTCTCAGTCATGGTGATGTCTTTGAGAATCACTTGGGGGGATTTAAAAATAGTAACACCCATTCTCAGAGAAGCTGAGGTGGGGTCTGGTGCCCGTTTGTGCTTCAGAATCCCTCGGTAATCCTAATGAACAACAGTTATGAACTGTTGTTTTAATTTAAACTATCTCGGTTTCATGAATGTGGTACAGAGATCACACAGGACAGGGGACAGAAGCAGGATTGACAAAGGACAGCAGTCCTTAAATAAATTGAAGATTCCTGCAGCCATAAACTCTCATATCCTTGAACTTCCACTCTAAATATTAATGAGTGTGTCTAACTTCCTTTCATGTGAAAATGGGAGATAAGGTCTTAAATTGACAATTTTATTTCCCTTCCACATGGTTTTAAAAGGACTCAAAGTCCCATTGGGTAGAATGATAGAATCCATGAGGGCAGAGATTTTCGTTACATTCACTAGTGTATGCCCAGCATTTACCACAGTACCTCGCACATAGCAGGCACTTAATAAATATTTGTTTAAATAAATAAATGAACGAATGCATTTGTAGTTGACCCATGACATGATGGTTTTGAATGAGTAATGTGAAAAAATCAACTGGTTTTCCCCTCCATATGTCATCAAAATAATTAGGCCTTTTGAAACAACCACTACAAATAAAACTGATGATGGTTTGGGAAGCAAGCCAACATCTCTTTTTGTCTAACATCTCTTTTTGCTATTTTTTGTCTCTTTCTGTCCTCCTCTTTCCCCCTTCCTCTTTTTTCGTTCCTATTCCTCTATCTTATTTCCTTAATCTCCAAAACCAAACCTAGGTATTCTCCCTTTTCTCAAGCCTGCTTCTGTCCAGCTTCTGTGGGTGATAGCTGCGTCCAGGCTGGAGTTTCCACATCAGGCTATCCTCAGCTTTCCCCTGCCCACAGCCAACCAGTTGCCAAGATTTCTTAATTCTGTAAGTGCTACCATATTTTCTGACTTCACTGCTAGTCTTTTTTTCTAGCTATTTACCCCTAATATTCTCTAGTCTTCCAAACTCTTGCCTCTGTAATCCAATGCTATGCTCAAGAGTTTTCTTTTGAAAATATTGATTTATGTGATTTCTCTCCAAAATTTTGTATTACTTCTACCCCTTAGAAAATTCCTAGCTCCTTAACATGGCAACCAGCATCCCTCCCAGCCCCTTATTACTCTAACATTCTGCCTCATTTACTGTGGCATCTATCCATTCATGTTATGTTCTTGCCATAGCAAATGACTTGCTATTACTGATGTTCCAAGTTTTTGTGGAAATCATTGTGCTTATTGTGGAAGTCCTTCCTCTGTCTTTTAAATTTCTACTCATGTTTGAAAGCCCAGTTCCCATTTTGCCTCTCTGCGAAAACTTTCCTGAACTTTCTTTTATAATTCAGCATTTGCCTTGTTCTTCTCTCTTAAACCATGTTTATTCTGCTTCGTAAGAATGAATAACAGTTTATTTTATTTATTTATTTTTAAAGATTTTATTTATTTGAGAGAGAGACAGAGATAGCTAGAGAGAGCATGAGCGGGAAGGTGAGAGTGGGGCTCGATCCCAGAACCCTGGGATCATGACCTGAGCTGAAGGCAGACACTTAACAGACTGAACCACCCAGATACCCCTGAACAGCAGTTTATGTGTTTATCTCTATCATGATATTGTGTAGTTCTTGAAGGCAGGAATGGACCATATCATTTATTACTGACTCTCTAGTCTCTGGAATACATTAGCTAGTTAAGAATTCTCTTGTCGAAGAAATTAACGATTATAATTATGGCAGCTATAGTCATTGTGGGAGAATTGTGGGGGAGATTTTTTTAAATCAAGGGATTAAAAAATGACTCCACATAGGCAGTTATCCCAAGCAATACATGTTTCACTCAAGGTGATGAGTCATTATTAGGGAGGTATGTATCTGCTGTGATATCCTGTGATTGATATTCTATGTCTTTGAAGCTGTGCATAACCAAATTACTCACCTGAGTACAAAGGTACAAAATGAAATAGGCAAGGATCACATGAGTACCTATTTATATAGTGACCTACCTAAATGGAGAAAAAGGAAGATATGCATGAAGATTGGTATTGAGAGAATCTACAGTAAGTGTTCCCTTTTCAAATAGAAAGATTTAAATCAATATTTATATGAGTAATTTTTCTTATCGAGTGCTTCTCAAAAACATTAGGTGCTGTTCATAGTCTCTGCTTTGGCTTTGGGAGATTGTGAACTTACCAAAGTCATGTATTATAGTTCTAGGTGTTATAGACTCCAGACATATCCTGTATGTTTCTTTCCTTTGTGCTTAACACAGGACTCATCATTATTAGAGTATACTGCTTTAAGGGTGTTTGTTTTCTCCTCTTAGTATGAGCTCATAAAAAGAATGAAAAACCTATATTTATGGCAAGATGTCGGAATAAATATTGTAGCGCTGATTCACTCACACTCTTCTACTGACATTCTCATCTGATGAACAGTTCACAGTTTGAGTCAGCTGGACTAGCTGATTAAGCTGATTGACCGATGCAAATTTTAAACTCTCACTCTCTCTTTTTTTTTGCACCTTGTCTACATGAATCCAAATAGACCTTTATATTTACTCTATATAGGCTTTTAATATGATAAAAAGATAGAATTCTAATGTACTTATTAAATAAGAACATTCCAGTCTTTCACTCTTTTTGATTTATGTCAAGCTTTCTGTATGATAAATTAGTTAAAGATAGACACTTTAGAATCTCTTCTGGATTTTATTCTATCATTATATAAGCAGATTTATTACCTGCCTTCATAAATCTGTATTTTGAAGCAGTTCCTATATGATTTGACATTTTCTGAGTTTAATGCTATCAAATTACTATTAACTCTAGACAAAGGGCACTAATTTTCCATGGTGTAGAGCATAAATAAGTCTCACGAATAGAGTTTTTTTTTTTTTTTTAAATCCTAAGAGACAGCAAACATCTTCCCTGGCATTATACCACCTGAGGCAATTTTGATGCTAACTGGGTATCACTTTTAGGGCAGATATGTTAACCAGCATTCATATATGCAAACATGGACTCATAGAAAGTATAGGAATGTGAGTAAAGAGGGAGATGTTGAAAGTAGAGGTGAGATATTTGCTTGTCACAATCTCCAAATTTAGGTTTCATTGAGTTATAATCTTTATTTCATGCCCTGAGGGTTCTTACATAAAATTTCCAGAGGCTGAGCTGACTACAGAAGGAGACTAGAGAAGTCAGAATTCAGTCTCCTGTGGATTCACAAAAAGAATTAAAAATATATATCCATTGGTAGTAAGATATGGAAAAACATATGCAGGAGGAATTATGTCTTGGACAGGGCGGAATGTGTCTCTTTCGCCTGGGTAGGGAAAAGCCCAGTCCTACAGAAGATGACCAACTTTGGTTGAATTTGAAGACAGAGAGGCAGAGCTAGGTTAGGACTGGGTTGCCCATCCTGCTGGCTAGGGCACTGTATTTAAGAGGCAGTAAAAAATCAGTGTACTAAACCAGACACATAGCACCCTTCAACTTGTGTTCCCACATATATTATCTAACTGGAAAAAATGTAAATTAGGACTGTTTCTGCCACATACTCATGTAGAAATTAATCATTTTTTCTCACTTTTTCTAGTTTTGACATAATTTTGTTGAACATCTTTTTCAAGATGTATGTGCCAGTTGCATAGACCTCACTACTAGCTGAGCCCACAGCACCCATCATCTGAAGTCAGTGGAAAACTGAAGTAGACTAATAATAGGTTTCCATAAGAATGACTTACGTATCACTGATGTTGTAAGCGCTTTAATCTGTCTCCTGTGTGTGTGAGTATTGGTGTGTTTAAGTTTGCAAAGAAAGTATGCTTTCCCCAGTCCCATCAAGTAAACGAAGCTCAGATATTTAAAGAATACCATTTTGTAGAAGTGGGAGTATCTGGTCAGGGGAAGGAAGAAGGTACCCATCATATATCAGCATCAGCATCCAACCATATTGACGGAGGGGTAAACAGTCCCATCCATCATTTGAAAGCAGTTGAGTAAATAGTTTCTGCAGAGTTAATGGATCCTCTCTAGGCCACCAACTGAGGGAGCCTATACTCCATAGATGGTCTACCCTGGACCGTAGCGCTTGGCAAAGTGTTAGCGTGCTGCACTAAATCATATGGTCACCTCTGAGCTTGTTCAACAAGCACACTTAAAAAGGGTCACCAGATCTTTTCAGGGACCTGTAATTTGTTGAAGCCAGAAAGAGCTGAATTTGAAAAGTCCGGCTTCCCTGCTGTAGAGATCAAATCCATTGTCTGAGCTGTGTTTTGTTAACTTTGTACATAGGATCTTCTTTAGCAACTCGGGAGACACAGCTGCTCTTTACATCTAGAAGTGAAAGAAACGAGTCTGAATGGAATATGTGGGCTCTGCTGAAAATGAAACATTTGCTTCACTGAAGAACTTGGGGCTCAGCCCTGCATGTGAAACTTCCACCAGAGCTCAAAGTGGAGGGAAAAAAGGGAGAAAGCTGTATAATTTGTTTGAAGTTGTCAAACACACAAAAACTGGCCAACAGATGTTTGAAACAAGAAGAAAAACTTTTAATTTCTCTCTCTAGATTATTAGTTAGTTGACTCAAACAAAGGAAGATGAAAGTGGGGGCTGTCAGTGTTTTCTGAATCCCCCATATTTTCCTATTTGGATTATGTGGTTACTTCTGTGTTACCCATCCAGGAAAGATGAGAAAATTCAGGTGTTTGATCTGCATGTGATTCTTTTTTGTCCATAGGGTACTGTTCTAATGGATTTAGAACCTATATTTGATATTTCCAAATCCTTTGGGGGAAGCATAAACAAAAGTGCAGAAATCACAAAGCACTGCCTAAGGAAAGGACTCTCTTTGTGTTCTATGTAGAGCCTCTTAATTCCATCTACACACGAGTCTGTGAATTCTCTCTGAACGTACTGGTTTGCCTCTAAGAGCAACTCAAGATAAGAGAGCCCAGAATAGAAGGAGGCAGTTTTATAAAAAATAATCAGCCAAACAAATCCATTTGACTAATTGATTTCTTTTTCACTTCTTTGCCTTCCATTTTCACTTTATTCTTACTTTGAAATGTTTCCCTCAATACGGAACGAATGTTAAATGCTGACTGTTGTTACCACTAAAGTATAGTTTGGGATGTATTTTTGCATCTAATTGCTGATTCGTGAGGATCAAAAGTCAATCATGGCAAAATTCCAGAAGAATAGTGATAAGATGAGGTGGTTTCACAGACGTTATTTTAAATCCTGTACGTACATAGGCTGATTTCAGGAAGGACATCGCATGAATAACTGGAAAACCTTGCAGAAAGCCTCGCTTCAGGAGTGTTTCCTTCTTGTTTAGAAGTATTTAGGAATAATCCCTATTTTACAAAAAATTATCGATCCGCCTTGAGCCATGACTTCCATGAATTTTCTCGCAGCCATGGTCCTTCCCTCTCCCAAGGTCCTTTCAAGTCTCATTTTCACTTTCCTGCCTCCCCTGCCATTGCTTGAAAAACAAAAACAAATATATTTGTTTATTTCAGGAGAAAATGTTTCTTTTACTTTGTTCATTATTTACCATGAAGTCAGGAGTATATAATAACACGCGGGACACATGGTATTTTGGGGGGGGTTGGGAGGGTGTTTCTGGGTTTCCCTCCAATTAAATGCAAAGCCATCAGCCCCACTCAAGGCAAACAGGAAATCTAATCACTTAGCACGTTATAAAAGCAAAAATAAGTTTCCCCCCTAGTTCACAGATTGAGTCACGCTCTTCATATTTTATCTTCAATAGTGTATGCATTTTCCAGCTGGCTAAGCTGCAATCTTTCTGCGTTTTGGACATTTGTCACTCTCTTCAGCCAGGCAGGAGAAGCCCCTGTGTAGCAGGCTCCTTGCACTGCAGGCGTAGCATCTGTGAAGGAGTCACTGACATCTGATGATTCAAATTGCAGAAATGATCCAGGACAAATTATGAACGTCTGGGTAGTGCCCAAAGATTTTGAGCCGAAATGACTTTGCCCTTGGAGCCTTGCAGATTTTGGTGAACTCTCGGGGCCACACGCTTTCCCTGCACCGCCTCCATAGGACAGTGCCCCACAGGTCCTGCTCTCTGCATCAGTTATCATTCTGGCCAGCGGAGTGCCAATTTAGCTCCCCCCCCCCCACCCCCAGCCTGAAATGAAAAGGAAGTGGTTCAAGTTTTAGCTTACAAACCCTCAAGGCGATCGGAGCTTTCTTTGAAATGCAAAACAGTCTTCTATCAAGCACTGCTTAAGGCATCATCCAACTATCAAAGTCAAAGATGATTTGATAGAACCTTACAAATCCCCATAATCTATGGTAAGTAGTAGTAGCTAAAGCTTTGGCTCTGTGTTTGCACGTAGGGCAGAAGCAGGAGGATAATTTATCCAACTTTAGGGTAATGAAGTGTTAACAAAAACCACATGAAGCTATTATTACAACCACAGGCCACAGACTGCTAAGAGGGTAAACTCTCTGGAGACGTACCTATTTTCAAGGAATCGTTCGCATCTCATCTTACCTGAAGGCATTTGCTAAACACAAGGTGATGCAGCTGAAAGACCATGATTCATTAGCCCTAATGAACAATGCTGAGCATATTGTCTCTAAAATGTAACCCGCTGACATTGATATATATGTACTTTAACTCATTCGTCCCAACTTTATTAGGTACATATGTCTGCAGCAGACACAAATGAAACATTCTACAACTAGGCTTCAAGCCAAAAACTAATTTATTCTTTAATGTGCTAGTGATTACTTGGTGGTTCCTTGAGCAGAGATGACAGGTCTGAGCTAATGGAGTTGTACTGTAAGTTAATATAAATCATGACAGAGCAATTAATTACAGAAACCACTGCAAATCCCTTTGTTAGTTTTCCCCATCACCAGAAGGATTTAATAATATTCATTTTGCTAAGTTCCAGTGACATTTACAAGTCTTAAACCATTTTTAATCAAATCAATATCACTGGCTGCTAAATTTAGTTGTGCTTTGCTTGCAAGTCCTGGAATACATCGATACTAATGTTTCCTACCTTCTGTTCAAATGAATCACATTGAATACCCATATTTCCTCTTCATTTGTTTACATTGAGTAATTGGGATCTGAAAAAAAGTTAAGACCTAGAGAACCCTGGCTATCAGCAGGAATGAATTAGCAGGTAGAAGAGGAAATCCATAAATCAGTGATTATGCGTGCATCGTTGTATCTAACGTCCTTCATCAGTTTCCCCTAATTGGCCTCAAAATGTACTTTCACGATCATGGAACTAGATTCACATTTCTGTAGACTTTTTCTGGTGTGGCAGGTTAAAAAAGGAGAGAGAGAGAGAGAGAGAGAGAGAGAGAGGGAATTGAGGCCCTGGAGCAATCCTTTCATAACAAAAGAGCCTGACACCCGTTCAAACACCACCTCAGCTGAGTCTCTGCGTGTTCTTTGTTCTTTAGACGGCTATAGTTGACATCTCTTTTTTAAATTAGATAGGTGGAAATCAGTCGGTTCATATGGATGCAGAAACGCTAAATCATCTCTATAAAGAATAATAAACAATTCTTAATCAGGAATTGATTGCATTATAGATTTTTACAGCAAAATACCCTGCTGTTCCTGGATGGCAGTATTGCTAGATCGATATCAAGCTCTTTTTTTTTTTTTTTTTTTTTTTGCTGTTGTTGTTTCTTTTTTTCTTCCCCTGTAAAAGCTCTATCTCTGGAAAGAGTACGGCTCTGTAGCAATGTGCCTTGCACATATTGGGTAGATTTTCTGTGCGTGCCCTACCTTTTTTTTTTTTTTTTTTTTTTTGCATCATTACAGATTTTTATTGACTTTTTATTGACCTGCTTTCAACTTGATCTGTGATGTCCCTGAATCTGCGCCTTGAAATGTGAAGAAAGCGTTCTCCCCAGAAAAGTCACCGTGGACGTGCTTTTATATTTGTCACGTTCCTGAGATAATTCAGCGCTCCGTGCTTTCTGCTCTGATCGTTTCTGTTCCTCTTTACTTCCTTATCAGATTATAAACTCCTGTAGGACAAGGACCTTACTTTATCCATTTTTTCCCACATTGTTGATACCTAGCAAGGATATTTTTACATGATATTGCTCAATAAATGTTCAGTAGCCGGATGAACATATGCTCCCCAGATGGAAGAGTGAGGAGCGTGTAAAACTCAAATTAGTTCATAAAATCACTTGTAAGAGCTGGAGAAGAATAGGGTGGATGCAGGAAAATGATGTTAACCTGGGAGGGATGTTTTAGGCCTAAACTCCAGAAGGCAGATCAACTCAGTGAAGTCTAGCAAGATGAGCTCTTGGGCATAGCTCCTCATCTGGGGGTTAGAAACTGATAATATCTTTGTTCTTCTGTAGAAGTCCAACCCTGTCTCATGCCTTCCAGCTTTGGACATGGATGTTGTGGGAAAAGGCCTGAACTGAGAGTCAGGGTTTGATCCCCATCCCGCTTCGGAGCTTTGTGACCTTAAATGAACCCAGGTATGGCTTCTGACTTTGGAGAAAACATGTCAGCCTTCCTGATCCCCAGTTCCCCCAACTTCATGGTGGGGAGAAGCAATGCCTCTGGTCTAGAATTGTGAGGCTTAAAAGATATAGTGTATAGGAAGTTGGCCAGCACAGAATAGTCTCCGAGCCCTGCTCCTAGAAGGCCTGTGAATGGCCATGATGGCAAAAAGGAGGGAACATAAAACTTTTCAAGCTGTGGGATGCACATGGGAAGAAATGGGTGAGGAACAGCTTTCTCATCATATTATTTACTATTGTAGGATCTGGTTGCTTTGAACTTTTTAGCAGCTATGGGTCCCAATAGGGGGCCAATTCTCTCTCTTTTTTCTGGGGAAAAAAAAATCGTATAAAGTGCATTGTTTTTCACATGGGTCCAGATCAAGAATTCTGAACATTATACCATTCAAGAAGGGAGGTTGAGAAAGTTATTCTTATAAGCAAGCCACAGAGCCTCTTAGATCTCTTTTCAACAGGGAATTTTAAAGAGACCTGTTTCCTTGTTTACTTGAAACAGTATTCTGATACAGGTTAAGGAGTTTACTTGTACCTGAAATTTTGGCTCAGCAATGAACTGGTTTTAAAAATTATAATGTGCCTCTAGGAGGCTTAGGTAGTATGTGATATTCCCATGTGTAAGGACACCACACTGAGTTTGCAATTTCTTTTAAGGAAAATACAAGACATGTGGCAAAATGATTTTTACTATTATTACGATTTCTACCACTGTTACTGGTACTACTAGTACAACCTCTGCCGCTACCAGCATTTATTGAGTGCTTACTATGACTATCATAAAATTTTTTCATATATTATCTCATTCATCCTCACAACTACCCACTGAAGCATGAATTATCACTAGGGAAATTGAGGCAAGTTTAGTGAGTAGCAGGGCTGGTGATTTGAGTGTAAGCAGTGTGACTCCAGAGTCTGTGCTCTTACTGAAAAAGGCCCAAAGCCTCCAGATTCCAATTTAAGATGTTTGCCTAAATAGCTGCATAACTTCTTTAAACCTTCCATGTCTTTGGGCCTGAGTAATTTCAGTTGGAAGGTAAGAACAGAAACAATTGACTTGAAAACCTTTGATCCTCACATGTCAACTGAGAGAAAGAATTCGAAGGTGACTCCAATTGTTAGTTGCATCTCTTGAATAATGTTAAGGGGAATTGAAGTCCTGAACCTGAGCAGGTCCCATAGCATATCTTTCCCAGCCCCTTATTTGCCATCTGTCTCCTGGGTTCTCCTGTAATTCTGGGGTAAGGTACTGTCTTTGTTTTAATCCCTTCCACTCTTTCCTTGAGCACTCTCTGCCCTCAGAGACTCTCTATATGTTCTCCCAATTCATTTCACAAAAATGCATGAACAAAAAAGCTAGACCTCTTTTTTTTTGAGTGGGACAGGGTTGGGAAGCTAAGTACACAAAGAGGAACCTTCTTGAACAGATGGTTGTGGACACTGGGTGGAGGGTTGATGTTACCTTCCAGTCCTGTGGAGGATTAAGAAAGGAACTGATGAAGGAAGAAAAGAAAATCTTAAAAAATAAGGTCAGGATTTATCTTGAGCCCTCGATAAGCATGCTTTCTTCCTTGCTTTGTGACATGCTAGATAGGGTGATAAGAGTGTGGTAGGCGATTATACCCAGACTGGGTTCTCATCTTGTTGAGGGTAGAAATTTCTTCTTCCTCTTTGCTCTATCCACAGGGCCAAGTACAGTGTTGGCAGATAGCAGGAACTCTATAATATTTGAAAGAATAAATGAAGGAAGACAAACTCAGAGTGGGCCTGCTGAATTTGAATTTTCATCCTAACAACTGACCTTTCCATTCCACAAAACGAGCTATTTAGCAACATTCTCTAGCATATGGATTATCTCTGTCTATGGCATCCATTCTTCCCCCATCTGTTGAGGAATTTCATCCTCTTTCAAAGTCACATGAGGAGGCCTTGGTATATACTCCACACATGGTACAAATGATATTTTATTAAAAAAAGATGTAACAATATCACCTAGATTTGGCAACGGTCATAAAAAAAACTTAATTTGGAGATCGATTCTTGTTTTTTCCCCCCATTTGATAGAATAGATGCAATAGACGATATTAATTTGGTTCCCTGACACGCACAAAACTTAGCAGTATTCAGTATCAGGCTTGTTTGCTTTTATTCTTAAAGAATCTGAAGGGAGTTGACATTTTGTTTCATTCATTCACAGTCTCTTTTTTCATATCTAATGAACACACTCCACAACAATGGTCCTCAGATCTCCGCCATCTGCAGGGGACAGCACACAGGTCATAGGCTAAGAACAACACCACATCAGTATTGAATAAAAAAGTGGAACTTCAAAGGCAGAGCTGGCTATGAGGTCTATGCTTTCAAGACCTTGTAGCTAGTTCCTCCTGTTTATTATTTTTTGTTTGATTGGATGATAATGCAGTATGTCATTCTGTGGTCCATGACCTGTGGTCAATTCCCTATGGAGGAGGCAGATTGAGGAATATTTTTGTGAGCATATTTGTCCTGGTAGGGAAATAATAAAAACAAGAAGGGTGGATGCAAGAGACGTCTGCAGAGAGGGAACAAAGTCCTTCATTACCGAGGAACATGATCTTGGAGCCTCGGCCAAGAGTCTCTTTATCGAGATGGTAGTAATGATAATGGTTCTGCCTGTAAATAATGTGGGCAAGAGGGAGATTGTTGTTGGTTTGTTTCTCTCTCCCTAGTGCATTGCGCTGTTTTCTCTTATCGTTGTGGTAGACAGGTCAGACTCATCCCCATACTGCCATGATTAGAGTACGTTTCTACCCTGAATTACCAGGGCATCAACTTTTTAAAGTGTTGAGCTAGTGAATTAAGCCTTAATGGAAAAATTTTCTCCTAATATAGGACCTTTCTGGGCTATGAATAATTAATGGCAATTTATAGCTCAAGGGATGTCTCAGAGGAATCACTATGGTAAATTAACAACCCCCCTCGGCCCCTCCCCCCAACAACAAAATCTTTTTTAGGTATAATTAAGCCTCAGGAAGACCTATACCCTGTTTTTAAAAAATCTTACGTATAATTAACATTGGTTTTACTTTTATCGTATTTTACATTTTATTAAATATTCTTAAAAGCTAGAAGCCGCATAGAAGTGGGCCATATTCTAATGGACCTATAAATTGAATGATTAGGAAGATACAGCTCTTACTATCATGGATGAGACTCTGGTAAGGCAGAGAGAATAAAATAAAAAAATGCCAGGATAAATATATTCTGAAATAATTCTCCTCTTGCCCTTCCCTCAGCCCGTTCTTAAGAAGGAGATGGAGAATGTTGTTCTCTGAGGATACATCTACATGTCAAAAGAATACCCAAGCTTTGGATGATGGTGATGGCAATGCTGTGACACCAACTTTTATGTGCAGGAGGGTCTTTTCTTGATATTTCAAATTTTAAGTCATGCCTAGACAGGGCTCTTGCCTTTTCTGTAGCATATTAGACAGGACTAGGGATTCCATTGACAATCTCCGTTCTGACATCCCTAAATTTCCCATTTGCCTCGGTCTCTCTGCATCAGCCTGAGCATCGCCTGCTCTGGCCAGCCTCTCCTTGTCTAGCAATCTCATCCATCACAGAAACTGTCAATTGGGTGCCTCTGAGGCCTCGGGCTTGCCGAAGATGTTCCGAGGACAATGTCTATCTGTCACATATCATTAGCAGTTCTCCTGAACCCTGTGGTGAGGGAGGAGCAATTCTGGCCTTGTGGAAGGTACAGAGAATCAGAAGAGAGCCTAGGATATCTAGCAAGTCTGATTTCTTGTGCTCAAGTTTGTACCACACCCTATTGTCATCCCTTCATTCTAAACAGATATTGTTTCCTGTACTAAGCTGGGGTTCCTGCTTGTAAAAACCTTTCTTGCTAGTGTGGACAGATAGACTTGAAACCAAATTAATATGCTCCTTAGTTAAAGGAGCTTCAGAGAACAATGGGCAGGGGGATAGTGGGCACAAGGGAGAGTGCCGGGGAAGGCTTTTTCAAGGAGGAGCTTGATGGTGTCTTCCAAAATGAGGTGATCTGTGCTGGGTGACAAAGGAGGCCTGGGCTATTCCCATCAGAAAGAGGGGCAGTGATGGCAAGCCCAGGGGATTAGAGCCTAAGCTCAGTCCTGGGTCTTGGCAGAGGTTAACTGCTTGCTTCCTCCTGAGCCTGAAGTCTGGACTTGAAACTGGTAAAGCTTCCAGGTCAGAGGCAGATTTCTTTGCAGGCCTCAAAGTCATCTGCAGCCACTCAGACCTTCAGATCTTTCCAGAAGGTAGTGACTCCTATGGTTAAAGAGATCCCTTCCAGGAGCTTTTGAAGACTCCCATTCCAGCTTCAGTTCAGACATGCTCAGGTAACTACTGTCCACTGTCACCTGAGCTGGAACATTCTCTCCAGTCATGATGTCAGCCAGTGCTCCTTCTTGCTGCTAGGAGACCTATACACTTGGATGTCTGTTTTCTGGAACATTGGTGACTAAGAGAATTGAACCTTCCTCTACAAACAACATCTTTAAAAATTGTGACATGATTTTGTAAAATGTAATCCCGAATAGATAGTTCTGTGGTTAAGATCTTCTGCTGGAATTGATGCCTGGCAAGTTTTTCTGGTGTCTGGTTGTCTGTGCTGGACAGCCCACATCTGCGTAATAGTGGGGGCCCCTTCTTTGTCCAGAGTCCCTTCTACTTATCCGGGGGAGTTTCCAAAGTTTCTTTGTTCTCACAACAGCCTGCCAGTTTCTGTGCCACATGCCTCTACTCCATTCCCCCTCCCGTCTGGACTTGGGACTTTGGGTTCTAAAAACAGTCCACAGCTTCTAGACAGCTGTGTGGCTTAGGCAAGTTACTTAACCTTCTTGTGCTTTTATCTCGGCATCTATGAGACCAGGAAAATATGTTTATTTTGAAGGTACAGTGAGAAATTTCCAAGGTACCTAGCATGACAGCTGAACACAGTAGAGCTTAATAAATGTTATCTTAGGGGCACCTGGGGGCTCAGTCAGTTGAGTGTCTGACTCTTGGTATCAGCTCAGGTCTTGATCTCAGGGTCGTGATTTCGAGCCCCGTGTTGAGCTCCATGCTGGCCATGGAACCTCCCTAAAAAAATGTTAGCTTAAACAAACAAACAAATCAATGTTATCTGCCTTTTTCCCCAACCACTGTTAACACTATTGCTGTCATAGCCCCCATTCACCGCTTGCAAAATTGCTTGGTCGGGTGCCTTGCTATGTAGACCAATGTCCATACTCAGGGAACAGCGTCTGAAAGTTTCCCAAGTGGCCCACCCTTGGGGTGCCACGATGTTTATTTTCATGCCTCTATGACATTTAACTGTGCCCTGGACCTGAAGAAGTCTGACTTCGACTCAGACCTCCACAAATTCCCTCTTGAAGAGCTTCTGGACTTTACTCCTCTAACCAAAGGTGTTTGCTTACATGCAGTTCGTAACCTTTTACCTTCCATTTTTCTCGTTAAATTTTCTGGCCCCTCTCCATACTATTATCTCCTCTTTCATCTTTTAGTTGGGAAACCAGAGTTCCCTTGCATTTTGTAGTGTGTGTGTGTGTGTGTGTGTGTGTGTCAGAGACAGAGAGTGAGAGAGAGAAAACTAGGGTTTGAGTGTGGGAGGGGGATGTGGAAGGAGAGGAGTGTGATTTATGCTAGCAGCTGCCAGCCAAAATGCAGTAATATTGATGGTTCTATTATGAGAACATCCAGTTGGCACCATACGGGTTTTTTCTCTCTTTAAACCAGATTCTTAGAACAGAGATTTCTAATCTTTTGGAGTTGAGACGGCAGTTATTTTGAACAGCACTCTGTGCTTGCAGTGTGGATTGGTTTTGAGACTTATTGGAGTATTCCTCCCCATCCCAGTGACATGAAGAGCATGTTGGGCAGTTGCACGTTGCCCCCCTCAGAAATGAAGGATGGGAGTGACATGGAGAATCAGAATATGGAATAGTGTCCTCAGACTCCATAGACATGCTTGATGGACTCAGCACTATATCATGACTCTGTAGTCTGAGAGGGTGACAGTGACCTATGGGATGCTGAATCACGAGGATGGGATGAGTGTCGTTATGTAGTTCTGTCAGCACATGCTGGGCAGTTTGATCTAGAATTCCCTATCAAATATTAAAACAGCTAGAAGTTAAACAAATAAATGCCTTACCTAATAGTTATTATGAAACTTGCATTTGATTTGTTTAATTTTGTAGATTCTCGTTTTATAAAGTTCATTCACCCAGAGGAATAAAACAATTAGGTTAAATTTCCAAGAGAGGTCAGCTCTTAGGGCCCAGGGACCACGTCAGCAATCTTAGATCCAGATAGAGACAAGAACCAAGGCTTTTTCCTATTCTTATAAAGTAGTTGAAAACAAGTATTTGGCCACTAAATGTGTAAATGGCAAAACCATTTTGGAAAACAGTCTGGCAGTTTCTTAAAAAGTGAAGCCTACGCTTTCATATGACCTAACCATTTTAATCCTAGATGTTTACTCAAAAGAAATGAGTCTAATTCCCTACAAAAACTTGTATGTGAATATTCACTGCTGCTTTCTTTGTAATAGCTTCAAACTGTGGAACCAACTCAAATGTAAACAGATAAACAAATCGTGCTATACAATGGAATAGTACTTAGTAATGAAAAAGAATGACCCATTGACACAGGCAACAATATTGGTTAATTTCAAAATAATTGTACTGAGTCAAAGATGCCTGACCCCCACCCACAAATCTGTGTGATTCCATTTATATAAATCCCATGAAAATGTAAATTGACCTATAGTGACAGAAAGCAGATGCGAGATTGTGAATAATGGAGGGTGGAACAGGGAGGAGTAGAGGGAATGATTACAAAGGGGCAGGAGGAAACTTTCAGGGGTGAGGGATATGTTCATTATCTTGAACGTGGTGAAGGGTCTGTGGGTATATGCATATGTCAACGCTCATCACACTGCATACTTTAAATATGCAGTCTTCTGCGTGCCAGTTGTGCCTCACTAAGGCTGCAGAAACAATTCTAAATAAAAACCAACTTTTAATATTTTTCCATTTCAGAGCTACCTATCAGCAAATGTTATTCTCCTGGCTCCTTTAATTCTTATTCAAAGGATCCTAAAAGCTTAGCTTCTATCAGCATGACCCATGCTAGCTGCGCTATAAACTCTCTCCTTCACTAGGATAATAAGGACAACTGCATCTACTGAGAGCTTTTCGTTGAACGAGGATCTGCCAGTGTTTCACTTACATTATCACATTCAATGCCCAGAGAAACTGCCCAATGTAGTGCTCTTAGCTCCATTTTACAGCAAAGGAAATCAAGGCAGAGAGGTCAGGTAAATGGTTCAACACAAGAACACAAGCGTGGAGCATTTTGGTTCAAAACCACAAACAGTCCTACTTGTGGGCTCTTTCTCCTTCACCAGTAGGTCATAACGACACATTTATGTGACAGAAGCAAAGGATTAATGCAGCAACAGGGCTTGTTTCTGTAACCCTGGAGCGGTTTCCCATGCTCTTTTTTTGGCTTCCTGGACCTCGGTGACACTAATTCTTTGTTTGAGCTTTTAATTCCCCATAGCACAGTCTCCCTGCCTGCTTTCTAGATTTCCTCTTGCCTGCTCATCATCCTCAATCTTAAGCTTGTTGTCTTTATGATCTTCAATCCCTGCCCGGTTCCGGGGGTTTTGTCTGATGACCGACTCTGCTTTGAATAATTACACCTGCCAGATTCTTCAGGTAGAAGAAGTCTGTGGACCAAGAAGGGATCATTTCTGTTCAAGATTAAGACAGATGTCAAATCTCTGCAAGGGATACAGAGTAAAAGGACAAGGTAGACAGAATAAAAGGGGTCAGACGAGGAGATTGGCAGGAGTACAGGTAATATGTATGAAGCAGAGGAGTAGTAATACCAACTTTTGCTGGAAAATCCACAGAGCAGGAGGGCATCGGTGGGCCCTCCTGAGCCCTGGGCAGGTAGAACTGGCAGGACGAGAGAGCAGGGTTGACAGAGCAGCCTCTGAGGAACCCGTGAGACAAGTCCTTCAGGAGGCAAGCTGTCCACCAGTGCATCTAGGAACGGATGGCCCCAGGCCCTGGGCCAGCTTTGCCTGGGTTGACAAGGATCTCCAGAAGGCCCTAAAAATATGGCTTCACAGTCTTTTCACAGTTCTGCCAGTCTCTCAGATTATTTTGGACTCTCTCTTTTTTTATTTTTAATCAGTAGGAGAAAAAAGAAAGATGACAATAAAAACCATATGGAGGCCTCTTCTCTGACTGAAACCCTTTGATCTTTTCTCTAAATAGAAGAAAGTAACCTTCCCACTCTGAAGGCATTCCAAATGTTTTCCAGCCCCTGGATCAACAAATATCGCAGGTGAATTTAATACCATGCTTCCCTCCTTCACTGGTTTGTTCGAACACTAACTGAGTACTCACTAAGTGCCAACATCTATGCCAGGATCTGAAGGGACCAAGAAAAATTCCCAGTTGTTGCCTCCACTGAGTCCACGGTCTAGTAAGGGAATTAAGAGTGAAAAGACAGTGATAGCGAACATGAGAATTTGGGAATCCTCAAGAAGGGACATTTAGGCAGGGTTTGGGGGTAGGAAAAGGAGGAAGAGGTTCAAAGGAGCTTCCTGAAGGATGTGATACAGGAGTAGAGAAGAAAGTCATTCCTAGTTTTCTTAGCAACTTAGAAGGTTTCTTTCATTGAGCCGAGAGACTCTAATGCCTCAAATTCTGCCAGGATTGTTTCTGAAATCTCTTATGTGTATCTATTTTTTTTTTTTTTTAACTGCAGAACAATAGAACTTGAACAAAAAGAAAACTCAACAGGTTTTTAAACATACACTTAAAGTGATTTCCTAAGAATAGTAAACATAGAGAACTTGTGATCCAGGAACCTGGAGTGTCTTCAAGAATCAAGATGCTCAAGGGTAGGTGGGTAAATTAACAGCTTTGGGAAAAATGGGGTGTTCACTCATTCGTTCATTTTCTTATTCACTCACTCACTCACTCAATAATTTTTTTTATTTTCCAGGTGTGGTACTAGACACAGGAGATTCAGTTCAGAAATGAATAATTTGATTACAGGTAGACAGTAACCATTTATTAACCTATAGTTTCTCTTTATGGAAGATATTTATCCCCTGCCACAATGGTCAATTGTAACTTGTTAGAGCCAGGCTCCTGTTCTAGATTGTTCTAACCCAGCATGATTTTTCTCCTTGGTTATTACTAAAACAATGCATACTGACAGAAGGACCCTGGCACATGTATACCTATTTTCTAAATGTTTGTGAAGAAGCAGTAGAAATACTTAAGATCTAATGGACGGAGGGCAAATCTATATTTTTGTGTGTAAAAGATAATCACTTTTGCTTAAGGTAATCACTTTTAAAAATCAGTTTTAGAACAGTCCTCTAAATTGATACGCTTTTTGAAAATCTATTGTACCTTTCAGACTTAAAGGGTATATACATTCCACTGTTTAACTTAGGAAGCTGTGCTGCCAGTTTTATGATTGTGAGTCTAGTCTTAATGCTCTATGCTAATCTACTATATACATCAGGCTGGAAGCTTATCTTGACAGGGAAACTTGGAGCAGGCCTTGTGGAATGATTTTGGCATCACACACTGAAGTGGAAAATATTCACAGGCTGCAACAAAGTCTGGCTTGAGCTGCTGTAGGAACGGCAGCAACTGGCTGGAAGACAATTAGTGTAGGAAAGTCCTAGGCGCCTCTGTGAGAGGCCGGCAGGATGGTACTCTACGCTGAGAGGGGGCAGGATCATGGAATCATGTGTGTTTTCACGAGAATTGAGAGGAATAGCAGCTATGTGAGCCAAGTTAGAAAAGGAACACAACCACGGAGCCCTTCCATCATGGTCTTTCTCATCCAAAACTCTTCATGTGCAAAAAAGAGATGCCAAGTGAAGAAAGAATACTTCGGGGGTTTGAAAAGATGAAGCCTAGAAAAACCCTTAGGCACAGGTGTAGCTGCTGAAGTGAGTGTATGAAACTAAAACAGGGCAGATAAGTCCCCTCCATTTGTCTTGGGAAGGTTTTGAATCTATTCTGTAACAATTCTAGTAAAAATATAAGTGCTTATTTTTCTATGTATGGGCCTGCTTCGTGAGAAATGTGCTTTTTTTGTTTGGTAGGGTGCTTGGTTTTGCTTTTAATATCCTTGTAAGCTCTGAGGTTTGTCACTGAAAAATATTTAGCAATGCTGATTTCTAGGATGAAAGACAATGGTGGTATATATATTTTGACTCGATGTTGAACAAAATGCCAGGGACTTGGTGACGACCTCTTGCGTTGCTGTGACTGGTCGTTTGTGTGGCTCTCCTGGAAAAAAATGGAGAACTCCTGATTGTTTGCTTCCCTGGACCCAGTAGTCTAGGGTAAAATGAAATCTGATTAAGGCAGTATGGAAAATCCATTTTCACACTTCCTGCCTCCCCCAAATAGAGAAACATTTATAATAAAAGAGTGTTCATAGAAGTTGATCCTATGGGCTGAATCACAGATTATGCACAGTTGAGGAAGGCTGAAGCAGCTCTCCAGCCACACAACCATAAGGAAGAATGAATTGTCCATATGCAGGGCCATGGGGAGAGGAGCTGTTGTGACCCTGCCTTCCCAGTTATGGGAGAGGGGATACAAAATCCAGAAGGAGCTGAAATATCATTCAACTGTCAACTCCTTAACAGCAAAGAATGTGCTTTGTCTTTGATTGCCTCACGCCTAGTGTGGTGTCTGGCACATAGTATGTGGTCATTGTTAAACTAAACTGGGTTAACATTCTGGACTCCACAAGGAATATCAAATATTGAATGAGCTCCATACTTTGAAACTCAGAAGAGGCAGAAACTATATAAGGAGTATTGACCATTTCAACAAGGGAAAGGGAAGCACCTGTCAGGACAGTGTTTGCTGAGATGGTGATGGTGCCTGACGGCTCACAGGAACCGTGGTTTTCAGGGAAGGGGCTTCCAGCATAGTGTAAGGAGGAGGAGCTGCTGTTCAGGTGCTGCTTGAACAGGAAGTTCAGAAATACCCAACAACCAGCGCTAAACATACATATTAATGCATTCCTATTAACTGGTCAGTACTGGGCACAGCCTACCAATCACAGGCAGCCCTGGCCAGCTCTGAACTCTGCCCTCAGAGTTTGCCGGCATCTGATATCAGGGAATACCAAAGAAGCTTTCTAGAGATACTGTGGCAAAGTACTACAAAATGCAGTGGCTTAAAACAACACAGATTTCTCTTTTTAACATTTCTGGAGATCAAAAGTCACAAAAAAGGTGTCAACAGGGCTGCCTCCCTTCTGGACAGAGGCTGTAGGGGAGAATCCATTTCCCTGAATTTTCTAGCTTTTGGAGGCCACCTGCATTCGCTGGGTTATAGCACCTTCCTTCATCTTCAAAGCCAGGAGTGTAGCATATCTAAATGTCTCTCTCATTCTGTCTCTCTCTGACCTCTGCTTTCATCATTACATCATCTTCTCTCTTTTTCCTTATAAGGAAGGACCCTTGTGGTCACACCCAGATAATCTCCCTAGCTCAAGATCCTTAACTTAATCACACCAGCAAAGTCTTTTGCCATGTAAGATAATATTTTCACAGGTTCTTGAGATTAGGATATGGACATATTTGGGGGTGGATCATTACAAGTCTCTGCTTGATAGTTAAACTTTCCTTGGACTTCCATTACAGCATTGATTCATGGCACGCTGTGGAGCCTGGAATTCTGAAGAATTTTGTTTAAGATTTGATCAGATTTTAGCCAATTAGATTAATTTCACATTTTAGTGAGCCCATAAACAAAACAATGTTAGCTATCAAGTAATTGTCATTCTAAGACAACGATGTAGAATGGTATCTTGAGTTTTCCTTCCATGGACACTGACAATCATTTCCTTAACTGCCAAAATTAATGCATTAATCCTAAGAGTCTGATAAGTGTTAGTCTGTTAGTTAATTGTTAAGACCTTAAGAATGTGAGGTCTGAAACTGAAAAATGTAAGATGATTTATGTATATTAAAATGTTGTAATACTTTAAATACAAATGTCAGGAACTATGAATATTTTAAGAATTTGCTGTACTTTCTAGTTAATATGTTAACCTGCTAAAGTTTTATGGATGCTGGTAGAAGACATGAGACTCCTGGATCAGAGACAATGGATAGTTTATCAGTTCCAGCAATGGCAGTAGCCAGTGTCAGCATTTTTGTACTCCCTGAGCTCTAATTCCCACATGCCCATTCAAAGGTTACCAGATGACACCCTCAAACTTAGTGGGTTATGTTACATAGGATGGATATTGAACTTAGGGAACTTGAATTTTTTATAATAGGCAGTAAACATGCCTATCCTTTGCCCTAGAGGGAGACATTTTCTGTCTTTCAAAGCTGTTTCTTATACAAACATTCTTAAATATATAGTCTGGAACAAAGGCAGTAAGGGCCTTGTTCCTAATACATATAGAAACATGGGAGAACGATGGAGAATTGTTTCCTAGTGACAGATATACCTACCTTTATTTTTAAAAACAAATCTCTTTAGGCATCTATAACTGAATGTTCTGTACAAACTTCAAATTTATCTTAAATTAAAATCTTATTTTACCTTTACTAAACTCCCTTTCCTTTATTCCTCTTTCTTAGTTATTAGAACTACTACCAATTCAGATTTTAAACCTGAAACCTGGTGTTTATTTCTTTCATACATATATAACTATCAAGAGCTATCTTTATTAAGTCATCTACATTTTTTTTTCTTTGTCACTATTATAACTAAAAAAGTTAGGGTTTTCCATCATCTTTCACTTAGACCATTGATTTCTCAAGGAGGGTCCATACACCAATGTAAGATACATGACAAACTTTTCACCAATTTACAGTAAAATGAAAAAAAAATTAAAAGGTGAGTTTTGCATGAATCCACAATTATTCAACTAAAAACATGGACTTTTAAAATCTGTAGTTATTACTTTCCTATTTTTCTTTTTTTGTGATCCAGCAACTTTTATTATATGTAACAAGGAGAATTCGTCTTTAGCAGTCAATTAAGAATTGGAATAGCTAGTGAAAGGGAGCATTTAGGGTGTTCCTAGGCTGTGGGTGTTGTTCTTAATCTGAATGCTAGATACATAAATGGGTTTAGTTTGTAAAAATTCATTGAACTGTCACTTATGAGCTTTTGGCTATGTGTATTTTATATAAGTAAGTTTTCAAAATATCTTTATATTATGAGATCATTGTGATGCTAGAGGGGAGTGCTCATGTAAAATGTGCTTATTTAGCATAACAAAGCTCTTTTAAAAGGTTTTTAAATAAAATTTAATCCTTTGTCAAACCCCTAGAATAAAAAAAAAAAATTTCACTGGCCTAAATCCCAAATTCTGGTACCCTCAGAAATCTTTCCTAATGGGTTCCCTACCTTCAGGTGCCTTCACTTTCAAGACATTTTCTGTAATTTTGACCATGACTATTTCTATGATACTCCTTAAAAGGCTTTCAGGGACTTTCACATGGTCACTTTGTCATGCTGAAGGAAGGTCTACATGCATTTCCTTTCGTGAAGTACATAGATGTATTTTTCAAGTTTCTAACTCGCACTTAGATTTTGAACCTTTTGTTTTTGAATTTTTTTTTTTTTTTTTTTGAGAGAGAGAGCACAAGAAAGGGGAGGGTCAGAGGAAGAAGCAGGCTCCCTGCTAAGCAAGGAGCCCTACGTGGAGGTCTATCGCAGGACCTTGGGATCACGACCTGAGACAAAGGCAGATGCTCAACCTACTGGATTACCACCCAGACTTTTGAACTTTAATATGCACATCTCTTTGTTCCCAAACCAAGGTAATTATTATTCCCCACCCCCAACTCTGTATCTGATAGTGCCTACAGACAATAAATTTTTATACTTCTATATGGAAATGCATTGAACTGTTTTTTTTTCCCCCCAGCAGATTATAAACTTCTTAAGGGCAGGAACTGTTTTATTTGTGAGTGGGCCTAGCATATAGCATATATGTATAGCATAGCATATACAAATGCTCGGCAATTGTATATTAGATGTGTCTCTTTGCTATATTCCCTGTATACAGATGAATCATGAATCATGTTATTGTCTTACAACAAGGGACCTTGTTTTATTTTGTTTTTTGTATCTACAGAACCTCTTTGTGCAAAGGTTAGAGCACAGTGCTTAATAAAAATTTGTTGATTGAGTAAAAGAAAGAAAGAAGGCAAGGAATTATTTTCAGAACCTGAAGCTTTCAGTTTTTTACTCTAGATTGGCTTCTAAGAGAAAATCTCAGGGGCTGAGGCTACTCTTGGGCTATAGTATATCAAGACCTCTTTTATTTGCTCTAATTTCAGCAATCTCTACTCAAAGCACAAACCCTACCTCTAAGTCTTGTATTTCCTCCATTTCAAAAATGGAAGAAAACCACAGTGAGATCAACTCAAAGGCAGTCAAACTTTTAACCCATTTAATACCTTGGAAAAGCCACAGCCTCCCTACCCACTAAGATTTTGCATAGACCGTAATGGGCGCTTATGCTCACATTTTCCCATTCACAGAGAAGGCAGGAGGAAAATGAGCTCTTTTTTCCCAGTCCAACAGCATAACCTGGCTATTGTTATAACCAGTGAAATCAGATAGTGGGGAGCCCTAAGGTCCATGTATTATTCAGGGTTCTCCAGAAAAGCAGAATCAGTAGGAAGGATTATATATAAAATTCATTCTCTCTCTCTCTTTCTCACTTTCAACTCGGGTGGTCCAGGAAGGCCTGCTGAGAAAGTAACCTATGCTCAAAGACTTGAAGGAGAACACCGTTCTTATAGAGAGATAAGTTAATCCAGTATGTTTTAATGTGGCTTCCTTTCAAGAAGTAATGGCTTCTCAATCAGATAAAATCCAGAGCCTCTAAAGTTTTGCACTGGAAGGAATATTTTATGATCATTGATGGCTCTTTGAAAAGCCAGGGGGAGCATCTGGATTGTGGATGATCAGAAGATATTCCTTCCAGTGTGAAATCTTAGAGGCTACCCTGCATCAATACACACTGGCTCTCTGAGACTAACTTCTAAAAACTTTTAGATTTTTGCAAAACACAACTCGAATTTTATCATTTTGATCCTCAAAAATATTTAACGGATCTCCATTTTTTTTTTTTTTTTTTAAACAGAAAAAAGGGTCCTAATATAGGAGTAGTTAAGAGTTCTAGATGCTCAGGTAAAATCCTCTGCCCAGTGGTTCATTTGTTAAGAGAGGGTGCCACTGTGGTTCTGATGCTCTGGCTGAGACCACCTGGTCATGGCCTCCAAACAGGCAGGGGTGAGGAAAGGGCCCTAGGATCTACAGATCCTTGCTGGCCCATATCTCCTCCTCCTGCACCAACTCACAGCCTCCTCACCACCATGAGTCTTGAGGCCATTGGAACTAAACTAATTTCGTCCTTCATCCCTATTTACTTTAGTACCCCAGAAAGCCCAACATGGCAATCCCACATCCCTATACTTTATTGCCCATTTAGCCCTGTATATCTCCTTTCATGACCCGTGGCTCATCTCTCTCCAATGCCACAACAGTTCTACTGTCTCCTGAACTCAGAGTCAGCCATTAGCAAAAATCCCTTAGGTCCTCAACCTCTTGATGAAGATTTCTTTTACTTCTGAATCCCCATCACTTCACCTCCTGAGCTGAAGAACTGGTGTCCCTCTCCTCTTCCTCTTTCAGCTGCTATTTGTTTTTCTCTCCTCATTGTTGTGTGGAGGTAGGTTAGATGCTTTTCCTTCTCCTCATTGCTACTTTCAGGTCTTTTCCCTCCTTCCTGCTTATAAGCCCCAGCTTTGCATCTGAAGTCATTAAATCATCAAATTACCTAGTATCTTCTCCTTGCTCTTATTGTCTAAGGCACTCTGGGCTATTCTCTCTAATTCTTTGAACTTTCCATTTCTTGGCTTATTTTCATTGAATCCAGCATTTTTTCTCATAATGTTAATGAATTCATCATTCTTTTTTTTTTTTTTTTTAGATTTATTGATTTATTTGACAGAGAGAGATCACAAGTAGGCAGAGAGAGAGAGAGGAGGAAGCAGGCTCCCTGCTGAGCAGAGAGCCCGATGCGGGACTCGATCCCAGGACCCTGAGATCATGACCTGAGCCAAAGGCAGGTCATGATCTTAACCCACTGAGCCACCCAGGCGCCCTGAATTCATCATTCTTGCCAGTCCTTCTACTCCCTTACTCTTTTTTTGCCTCCTTTGCTCTTATGATCTTATTCTTTACCTTACCTCAGCCATTAGCTCCCTGGTCACAGCCAAACCTTTATCATTATCATTGCAACCTCTCTGTAATCTCCATTCAAGTTCCCACTCTCTTATCACCCTCTTCCAAGTTTCCTGCTCATTCTCCATTCCAAAATTCTTCCCATCCCATAGGTTCTGCCATTCATTAATCTTACCACCTTTTCACTTGCTCCTCATGTCTTCATATCCCTTCTTTCTGAGTTTGTATTCTATGGTCTGAGGTTGGAGCACTGTAAGGAACAGAATCAGGCAGTTTTTACAAATATTTGTTTAACAATAACTTAGAGAAGAGGTCTGTCACTGTCTGGGCGTAGGGAAGAGGAGGTACACTTAAGCCTGTTCCCACCCCATATTCTATTGTCCAAGAATCCCAGTTCAGCTTTAAACTTGTACATCCCACAGAGGCGAATCAAGGCTTGCCAAGGAGCTGGATCCTTAGGAGGCAATTTAGTGTTCCCTCATACGCATGGATACAATATATACCACTGAGGGGAGGAGTGTAGTTAACCTCTTTGCTCATGTGGCTCAGGTTTCTAACTATATGCAGTCCTCCTTCTGAGGGAATTCTGCTAAAGGCCTTTCTCCAGTGATTTAGTAAAATCTCAGAGCTATTTAAGTTGCTGGCTGTTGCTTGGTTGTCTACACTTGAATTTGGCTTTGGGAGTTAGAGAAGGCTTCAAGCAAAGGAGGTGACATTTGAACTTGGCTTTGAAGGATTAATAGGATTTTGCCAGAAGTGATGGAAGAATTCTAACTGGCAAGAAAGATAATCACTGGCAACACTTTTTTCTGCTTCATAATATTTAGGAAAATTTAGATCTCTGCCCCTATATATTCATACATCAATGTTTATGGCTAAAGTAAATATGATTAACTAGATAAAACTCAACTTTATAAATCTTCTCTTTTATGTGGAAAGTAAATATTTTTAAGAACGAGGCTTGATTTACTTACATTTTTAATTAAACGAAAATTACAGATAAAAGATGCTATACCACTCATCTTCCCAGGAAAAGAAAATATTGCAATGTAATTAAAAGGACGCCTCAAATTATAATTAGATTTGAAATTTAATTATGACTAGAATACTTCATCCTTATGCACACTGACACCTTGTTGATACATAACCTTTAAAGTATTTTTATTATATTTACTCTAAGATCTTAATCTGTGGACTAAATAAAATCCTTAGATTCCTAAGAAGTATTCGAATTCAACACAGAATACAATGTGCTCTTTTTTTTCTGGAAAAAAAGTACCGTGTTTTAGAATTCCTATTTTGACCATAGCTGAGTCTTAGTACAGCTTCCAGCTGAAAAACTATTCTAAAAATCTCGAGTAGCTGTGGGTTAATATAATAACAACTTCCTTAGCAAGAGAACATCCTTGGACTCGTACCTGTTGGAGTTGATATCTTTAAAGTTAAAAGGACTCCAGGAATTCCAGTACATATTCAGGAACCACATTTTTCAGAAGGAAATATCCTCTTTTGAATGGCAAACATATATGTTTTATATATACAATATAAAATTGTATTATAGCTATTTGATGGAATCTCTTCTGCAGTGAGCTCTGGTTAAATAAATTTGCTATAATTAACTTCTTGTGGCACCATTTGACATTTCTTACAGCTTAGAAAACAATGACTTTCACAGTAAAAATGATTTAGTTACAGCATAATATGCCCTGATAGAAATGTTTTGATATAAAGATCCCCAATATGTAATTATTATTAGCTTGATTTGGAGAATATTATATGATAAAAAACTATTTGAAGAAATTGCACTGTAGCTTCTCTGGTGTTGAAGAATGCCCTTAATATAAATTGAAGATCTTTATTCTTGAGCCCAAGTCTGAATTCATAGCCTTTGTGGAAATCTTTATTTTAAAATACTTATTTGTTAATTAAATAATTAAATACATATATATTGAAACCTTATTATGTGCTAAGCAGTTTCAGAGTTTTGTGTAGCATATGGTGGCTCTAATTTAACCAGTTATTAAATTGATTGGCCTTCATGGCAGCAAAAATAAAAAGCTTGCTTTTAGAAACTCACGAAGAAAAGTACAAAACAACAAAGTTTGATCATCTGAAATAGACTCATTTTCATTCTATTGAGCTTGAACTTACATGCCTCACTTAGCCCCTCCTTTCTGAACCAATTTTCACCAGACAACTTCTCCTAGATGAACTGAATTTCTACAAATGGCCTGCCTCTGTGGTCCTCTGTATAGGCAAACCTCTCATTGAAGTCCTTATCTCTTTTGAAGGGACTTCAAAGGTCCATTGAAACCCAAAACTTTCCTTGAAGTTAAGTCAAGTTTTGCCTGTTTTAGGGCTGCAGGATTTCATCCAGAAAAGCATAGGTGGTTAACAAGGAAAGAGCATGTTAACCTGGTTGGATTTCATCACAAGTGGAATTTGGTCTGACAATTTTGGCTCTGTTAGGGGGTTTAAAGCATATTCAGCTGTGGAAATGATAAAAGGATTCCCCTACCTGGTTTTATCGCACAATAGCTGAAAGACCAGCAGGTATTTCCAAGCATCTTTTAGTGCACACCCCAAACTGCTACACCAGCTGGATCTTCAGTGAATGAAATCACCCCGCTGTTAAAGCATTTGAATCCCAGTCAAAGTCGTTGACAGTAAAAATCCAGGTGGTTATGCAAATTGGTCATTTCCTTAAATAGTAATTTGGGTTTCACTAGGTGAGTCCTGCTAATAATGACAACCAACATCTGTGTAGCATGTTTCAATTCACAGAATAACTTTTATGTGTATTATCTCAATTAGTCTTCACTACAACCCTCTGAGATAAAGAAATGGAAATTTGGAAAGACGAAGTGACTTGCCCAAGGCTACGCAGGTAGTAAGTGGTGACCCAGGATTTGAATCCAGACATTTGAAGTTCAGGCACAGTGGGCTTTTCCTCAGAGTAAGAGTGACTGCTAATGTGGGTGGTTATGGATTCAGAGATCTTGATTCAAAGAAATAAGAGCTCTGACTTTGTCTTCACGGGGAATCCGATTTCCACAGGTCCCTTTGTGAAAATAGGATAAATTATATTTTAAGCTTTGGGCTCCTTTTACCACATCTTGTTGTTTTTTCAAGAAAAGTTGGATATTCAGATTTTCATGGATCCTATCCAATTTTTAAATATTGACAGTTACGTTAGTTTGAGTCATTGATCCCAACACTTCATCCCTTCCTGACAATAGAATTACACATCCACAGCTGTTACCATGTAACTCTTCAGGGGTTCCCAATAGAACAGATAGAATAGATATCGCTTACCACACTGGTTTGGGATTTGGTCATGTGATTTGGATCACCCAGTGAAATCTTGGGAAAAAGTGAGCTGTGGCTGGCTTTATGAAGCATCTTTTATTTCCTACCCACTTTCACTCCTGCATTTACCTTGAGAAAGGCTCCTTCCTTAGTCCGAGACTAAGGAGACACAGGGAGCAGCCTGGAACTTTACCTCCAGATTGCAACCAAGCTCAGTCAATTCCCGAAGACGCTTGTGGATTCCTGCTGAGTGCAGCAGAGCCCCAGCCAGCAGGCAAGCCTATGAGTGAGAAGTAAATGTTTGTGGCTGTAAACCATTAAGATTTGGGGTTGTTCGTTGTGCAGCAAATCTTGACCAATTTAAACATGAAATAAAACAAAACATTGCAGCCCAAATTAAATAAGTCTAGAGAGTATATGCAGCCTGTGGGCCACATCCTGGAATTTGTGTGATGGACCTTTGGCAGTATCCTTGCCAAACCTAGCATTTAGATCTCTGAGGGAAAAAAAAAAATGCATCAAATGTTGGTGCATCTAATAGTTAGAGAAAGAGGCTGTTAATTTAAGCCTGGCACCTAACCAATCCCTGTGCTCTTTTCCAGAAGAGAGATGAAACTAAGGCGTATAACTAATTGAAGATGTGGGAGGGATAGGAGAGATTTTCCTTGTCATTTACTTGGATTAACAGGATCAGCCTACATTTTCCTCTGTCAGAATTAGTTCACACGTAGAAGGCCTATTTCTTGGAGAAAGAATTTGTTTTCTGTCATCCATGTTTGTTTACAGTCAGAAGTTTTTAGAGTCCCTGAGAAAAGTTAATAGATTTGGGCCTATATTTAACATTTCATCCTTCTTCACTCTGAAAGAAGAATCTTAATTATGGAGAGAAATATCCCATGCTTACTAGGTCCTGGGGAAAAGCAGTAATTTATTTCACAGAGCAAACATCACCTGGGGAATTAAATAAAACTTACTCTCTGTGGAATTCAGGAGGCAAACAGCATAGGCAGACACACAGTGGAGAGAATGACAATAAGCTCCAATTGTAAAGATATAAGCCTGCAGATACATACCTACTTGCCATTGAGAAGACTGAGTGAGAGAGGGTGCATCCAGAACCGGCTGCCTCCCCAAACAAAGCCTTCTACAACTAAAATGAGAGCAGTTGTATACATCGTTTAGTCTGGATAGGACGAGGACCTTTCATCTGAGCCATTTCGTTTTTATAAACATTTGATATTATGGCGAGGACTAAGAGCACACTTTTGCATAAATACACTCCTTATTGATCATACTCAGCGTCCCCAGACTCATGCAGCCTATCCTTTCCTAATCTTGGAGCAATAGAACTAGTATGAGTCAATTACCCTAACTTCTATATGGGTCATGCTAACAGGTCCTTGGGCCAGTTAGCAGGCGTGTCCTGCTATAATTGTTTCATTTTTATTGTGATAATTGCCAGGAAGGAGAAATACAGGGTGCTGTGAGGCAGTGTTATCACAGGTCCCAACTAGACTGAGACATCAAGGAGGGATCCCTGAATAAATGGCATTTAAATGCACTTGAAAGAGGGTGAATGGTATTTAGCCTGAGAAAGGGATGAGGCCATTGGGGTATATAGAATGTAAGAGAGAAAGGGTGAAGGGAGAGGAAGGGAGAGAGAGGGTGGGGAGAGAGAGAGTGCGCACACATGTGTGGACAGAGAGCTGCAGAGAATGAAAATATTTGAAGCTCTGTGCTAGCATTTTTTAAGGGGGTCACAAGTTTTGAAAAAGCACACCATGAAATTATTCTGATCTCTTTCCTATGCCCAAATTAGAAACAATGTTCTATGCCATGAACAGAAAAGAATATTTGAAGAGGTTAAATATTGTTGGACGAAGTGTGAAGTAAAATCAGTAAGTGTTATGGTTAAGAGGCTGGAAATGAATATCAAACAGACCTGGTTTAAACCACAGTAGCTTACTGACTTAAAGCCCTGTGACCTGGGGCAAGTTACTTGTTTAACCTCTCCCAATTTTTTCTTTTTTTAATCTACAAAATAGGGAAAATAATGTATATGTTCAAGTCCAGTATAAGGACTAATTGAAGCAGCAGATGTAAACTGTTTAGCATTGTGGCTCTGAGACTACAAGCGTTCAGACAATGGTATCAGACAGGTCCAGCCCCTCCTGTGGATGGTTACACACCTCAGGGCACAGGGAATGGGAGCTTGAGTGAGTGATGATATTATATTTGTAAAGGTCTAATCTGTGTTCATAATCAGCTCATTTATTAAGAATTTGAACCCCCTTGCTTCATGTTATTTTACTTTCTCTTTAGCAGGTATATCCATTTTCTAGCACTGCTGTAATTAGGTACCATAAACCGTAGCACAAAACAACAGAAATATCTTCATTCACAGCTCTGGAGGCTAGAAGGCCAAAAGCAAGGTGTTAGCAGGGCAGTTCAGTTTTGTCTCTGAGACTCTGGGTAAAATCCTTCCTTGCCTCCTTTTGGCTTTTGGGGGTTACTGGCTTCTGGTGGTGGCATCAAACCTTGGTGTTCCTTGGCTTGCATATCAATCACTCCAGTCTCTGACTCTGTCCTACCTGGCCTTCTCCCCACTATGTCTCTATCTCTTCTATTCTTCTGAATGACCTCATTTTAACTTGGTTATATCTGCAAACACCCTATTTCTGAGTAAAATTAAATTCAGAAGTACTGGGAGTTAGGACTTCGACATATCTTTCGTGGGGGCACAATTCAACCTACAACAGTAGATGAATGAGTGGTTATAGGACTGGCCTGTTCACTATTGATGGAGGGGACGCTCTTTCTGCGGCAAGTTGAGGTTTCTAATCATAAGTGACTGAGGTGCCTCATTCTTTTAGTTCCTAGAGTTCTAGACAGGCCTGAAGTGTTAAATCAGTGTTTGAGTTCTTTTTTCTCCGTTCTAAAAATCTTCTTGAGGATCATCTTAAGCCTTGTCAAAATGTTCTTATTTCTTAAGATAAAGAAAGGGAGTTGGACATTGGGGAGGGTATGTGCTTTGGTGAGTGCTGTGGAGTGTGTAAACCTGGTGATTCACAGACCTGTACCCCTGGGGATAAAAATATATGTTTATAAAAAATAAAAAATTAAAAAAAAAAAAAGAAAGGGGGTTGAGGAGATCTATATGCTAAGAGAAGTTAATAATTTTAAAAACTAATTATGCCAGAGGGAGGATGATACAAAACAATCTATTATCTTGACTGTAGATTCTTAATGCAGCTCATTTTAATGGGGATTATTGGAAGGTTCGTGATCTTTTGGTTGTTTTTAAGATTAAACCTAAGTTATAACATTGAGCTTTCCTGCTTCAGTGGGAACTTCTGCCCTCCTGTATTCTTTACTCCATCAGTGTGGTAGGGTGAGTATGCAGAGTTTATAGTGATGAGGTAGATATACTCTCATAAAGGAATGAAAATCAATTTACAATTTTTAAAATGAAAGAATTTCCCCCAAGCTAGATAATATTTAGAATACTTTAATCACATGGAGGAAAAAAAGATTGCAGACCCACAGTGAAAAAGACAAATGGTTTACACACTCTTTTACTGTAGGTTGTATATCACTAAAATATACGAATGAATATTACTTTTGTAATATTAGATACACCACCAACGTGCTCAAGCCTATTGTCTGATGCTGGGAACCTCCCTGTTTCCCTGGTCTGGCTTAGCCATAAATAAGGATGGATGAAGACAGAATAATGCTTTTAGTTTATTGCCACACCCTGGCAGGGAAATTTGGGGCCACCATTCAGGAAGCAAAAAGGGTAACTTGATTTCAGTCCACTCCACTTGGTATATTAAAAATAAAACATCTCCTTCAAGTCCTCCTCTCAGGCAGAGTCTCATTTGACCTCAAACAAAAGGGCCAAGTCCTTTCTCAGTAGATTAGAGAGACTTATATTTAAGCTGGGGATTTTCACATGTTATTTATTCTCCCTCAGTGCAGATATTTTACTGGGACAGACACAGTGACTTCAGTTGAAAAAATGGTTACAATCTGTGTTTCCTTAGAAAGGAAAAATCATTGCATGTCAGGAGCTTGGAGATTTAGTCCCTGGGCAGAGATTTTCCCAAGGATTCCCCTATAAACATAATATGAGAAGACAATAACCATTCCAGCTGGTCAGCTGCATTGCCACTGGGGGAAGATTTGTTATCCTGGACACTTAACCTATGGGTCTACTAGTTTACTTAGCTTGAAAGTTTTAAAGTAGGAAGTTGAACTCTGGAAGGAATAGTAATGATATAAAAATATATGATACAAAATGATATAAAAATAATCACTGTTGGTTTAGTTGGGAAAAAAAAAAAAAAAGAAGAAGATGAAGAAGGAGAAATCCAGTCTCTTTTCCTAGGACTTGAATTCTCTTTATAGTTGTCCTTTTATCCCAGTCCATGACCTCACCTTTTTTTTTTTAAGGGCCAGATGAATGAAAACAATGTAAAAATAAAAAGAGAATTGCATTTGTTGGGGGGGGGGTGGATTTGGAGATTAAAAATAAAGGAGATAAGACGATATGAAGAAACAAAGGAAAACTAAAACTGGAAGAATTTCAGATTAAATAAACAATGGAATCCATGAGAAATTAAAGGAACAATATTAATAGTGAAATGAGTAATCAATAGAGCTAAGATGTTAAATTATGAAGAAAAATACTATTTTTTTTTAGTATGAAACTATTAAGTTAGGGGAAAAATTAGGGAAAAGAAACAGAGGATATGTAAGAGAAAAACTTAAATGTTGAAAAATCTAGGAGCAACTTTGAGTTTTTAAAAATGCTAAAATACAATTTCAATAAGTGGAATGTTGTTTTTAATCTTGAAAAAAAAGCACAAATAAGAAGGCCTAAGGGACATGTAGCTATTCAGATTCCAAACACCAACAATCACCATGTAGGGGCAAATGGAATCTTTAAAGTAAGGCAGCTACAGATGTCCCACACAGTTGCCCTCCTGAGGGTGGGAATTCCTGAGGGGTTCCTTGATGGGCTTTGGATTAGTATTTTTAGGAGAGAAGAAAACCTTAGACATTGGCCATTGTCCTTTATATTTAATAGAGAATATTTATCTTCACTTCCAGGATTTCTTCTCTGCTATGTGCAGGCAAGACTGTTACTATCATTGATATTATTGATGATATATGTTATGGATCTTGTTATTTTTGTTATTTTTTTAAAATTGGTAGTAGCAGTGTTGTATTCCCATTTTATAGGTGAGAAGTTGAGAGGGTTAAGTGACTGATCACAGATAATACAGCAAATCAATGGCGACGCAAAGCCCATGTACCAGGAACTACAGATCCCCAGGTTAGAAATTAGGTCTATAATTATTAACCTAGGGCTTTCTTCACAACAGCATCTTCCCCATATCTGATATGGCTCCTGTATATATTGAAATTAAAGATCTCAGAGAAGAGTAATGGAAATGTTATTAGGAAATAAGGGTTAGTTTAGAGGGATGGTTGGAGAGTTGATAATCTAGGATTTGATAATCTTAAATACATGAGGAAGCTCCATTACCAAATCCAGATGACATTACTTTGGACATGAGCCCCTTTCCTGTATCATTATAATGGAGGCAAGGCTATGACAAAATAAACAATTAGGTGACCTTGTGCATCATGTCATCCAGGCCCCTTTCTGCTCTGTCCTTGAGTCATCAACTGATTCTTTCACCAGCGTGTTGAGAGGATACAAAAGACAGCTGGAAAAAAGTTCCTGCTGGATATAATCATCCAAGACCACAAAGGATTATGGTGGAACACATCATATGTGCCTTTCATCTCTCCTCTCTTCTCTGACATCCTTGGCCTGCTACTGGATTCTGGCCCTTCTCTTTTCAGTATTTCCCTGGGTCCGCATTCCATTTGGCACCTGTAGCTCCAGGAGAGAGCGAGGTTTCTTCGGGCCCAAGGAGCAAACACTGGTTGGGCAGGAGTTCTCTCCTCACCATCCATCTTGGCCAAAGAGAAAAATCTTAGCAAGTGCATCCCTTCCCCTAAACTAACACTCTCGCTCTTCCCTCTCCTTCCCTTTCTCTCTCAGCATGATTTACCAGCTCTGGGGAGAAGATCAGCATTCAGAGGATTCTGAAGTAATGGGAGAGGTATGTGGAAGCACATGATTTTCCTGGGAAAGTTTTGAGTTTGCTTTTTTTGGTAATCTCAGTTCCTGAAAGAAGGACTCGTGAACTCCCATATCTCTGCAGCTGAAACTATCTAAGAACTTCCCTTAACTGAAGTATAATTAAAAATAGAGTCCAGTGGGGTGCAGCCAACTTTAAAGACCAACTAACACAGTAGCTTTTCCTTGGATGAGCAATGGTGAGCAATACTTATCACAGGGAAGCCCAAATCTTGATTAGTAGCCAGAGAATAAGTCCTATGTATCTGAAAGATATTAGGGGGTGGGATGAATTTGGTTATTATATCTAAGTGTGGAGCTGTGGTTGGCTGGTCCAACATCTTCAGACTGTCTAGAGTACGGTTGCTAGACTTAACAAATAAAACCACAAGACACTTGGTTAAATTTGAATTTCAGATAAGCAACAGATTTTTTTCTTTAGTTATTTTATGACTGGAAGTTTGTACCTTTTGACCACCTTTGCCCATTTGCTCACCTTTTGCCTGTTTGCCCGCAAACAACTATCAAATTGTTCTCTGTATCTATGAGTCTGTTTTTTTGTTTGTTTGTTTTTGTTTTTTAGATTCCACATATAAATGAGATGATATGGTATTTGTGTTTCTTTCTTATTTTATTTAGCATGATGCCCTCAAGGTCAAGCTGTGTAACTACAAATGACAAGCTTTCCTTCTTTTTAAATAGGTGAATAATAATTCAGTTGTATGTCTATCACATTTTCTATATCCATTCATCTGTCAGTGGACACTTAGGTTGTTTCCGTATTGTGGCTATTGTAAATAATAATGCCATAAACATGGAGGTGCAGATATCTTTGCAAGTTAGTGTTTTTGTTTCCTAGGATAAATACCTAGAAGTAGAATTGCTGGATTATATAGTTCTATTTTTAATTTCTTAAAAAAATTTTAAGGACCCTCCATACTGTTTTTCATAGTGGCTGCACCAATTTACATTCCCACCAACAGTGCACGAGAGTTCCCTTTTCTCTACATCCTTATATTTAAAAATTTAAATACATTCCATATGTTTTATAGTACATACTTACACTAAATAAATACTTGCTGTTTATCAAAAATTCAAATTTAACTGATGTCCTGTAATTTCTGGCAGTCCTTGTTGGAGAGAACTCCAGATTCATCTGGAATGACTCCCAGATCAGAAAGCAGGTGACTTCACTGAAGTCAGAGTAGGAAACCTGCTAGCAGAGGGGAGGCTACTGGAGAATGTCTTGTTTGGAAAATTGCCTTCATCCATCCAAAAGAGATTAAGGAATCTTTCTTTGATACAATCTAGGACTCTAAAATATCCTTTTCACTTTCTTTCTTTTCTATGATTGAGTTATTTTTATTATAATTATAATTATAATTATTATTATTATTAGTTTTAGGATATAGTCTTACTCACAGAGACTTGGCGCCCCTTGAACTTCCAGTGTTTATACGGTTGTTCTATGACAACAGAGTCTCCTGACACATTTATACTGGTTGTTCTATGACAACAGAGTCTCCTGACACTATATCCCTTGCTCTTTCAATCATATAAAAACCCGAAAAACCCATGGACTTTGGATTTTTTGTTTTTTGGAAAGTGTACCTTTGGAGGGAAGCCAGTTTAGACATGTTTTTATTTTCCAAAATACCACTTTTCTCCTGCGTGCTAATATCTTTTCTCTATTTTTTTTTTAAGGAAATGATTTTATTCAGTGTTTTGTAATAAGGTGAACGTGAATGTTTGTTCATTAGTGGAGAACATCTAGAAAAGAAGGAAGGGGATCTGGGGCTTAGTAGAGGAGAGAGACAAGGGAGTCATCTGAGAACCTTGTGGGAATCATTTGAAGGATGGAGATGGGTGTTATCTAAGTCATTGAAGAAAGATGGAGGTGGATACTATCTTAGAATGTGAAATAACAGGTGGTCCATTGTGGTTAGCCATTTTGTGGGACACAAAAGAGAATTTCTTTCTGGAAGCACAAGGCTCAGATAAAGTATAAAGTGGGCAAATGGAATCTAAAAATATGTTCTCCTATTTCTGGTTGCATGCACAGCACTGATCTTTCAGCTAACTAATGTTTTCTGTACTGGTTGATAAAATGTATCAAAATTAGCAGAGCCTCAAAAAAGGAGAAGGAAGGAAAAAGGGAAGAAAAGGAAAAGTAGGAAAGGAGGGAGGGAGGGAGGAAGGGGAAATGAAAAGGAAGAGAGGAAAAAAAAGATACAAATTTATGTTGCTAAGAGTTTATTCCCTATCATTCATTATCAGGTAGCATTCTTTTCATGGGGACTTACTGTCTGGTGGCCTTAGCTCATTCCTAGAGAATGTTCTTCATTCAGCTAGTTAGAAGAAACGTCAGGCTATACAAAATAAAAAATACAGTGATCTTAAATAAGTACTTTATTTACATAATACTTTTTAGCTACAGAGTCAAAATGGTTTAGAAAACACATATAATCAACTCTCCCCTCCTTCCTGTTCTTTGATCTTTTCTAAAATAATTCAGCCATAGAATCTCCAGGTATGCATCTTAGAATTCTTATAGGAAACACCTTCTTCAGATTGTCCTGACCCCCAGAAATGAGCCTTTAAACTCTGCTCTAATGCAGAGAACTCTGACCTCAAAAATTAACTGAAATGTCACTATACTTTGAAAAAGTTTACTAAGGATACAAATGCAAAGCTATCCATAAATGATAAAAACAGCAACAAAAAGAAGGAAGGAATAGAATTATAGTTTTCAAATTTTAATGTGCCTAAAAATGATCTGAGTCTGATTCCAGAAAAGCAGGTGAATTTGTCGTGGTTACTCTCTCCCTTTCTCTAACATCATCCTGAAGTGGCCTCAGGATGATAAGGAGTTTGATGGATTTTGGAAAGCCACTTAGCAAACTCATGCAGAACCACAAGAAGCACATAGGAAGAAGGAAGATGGTTTAGTTCAAGGGCAGAGAGAAGAGAACTCTGAGAAGGATGAATGTGGAGGTGAGTTTAATTGTGTCAGGGTACTAACAGCTTTTGGGAAAGTGTTAGCTTCAGATCTAGCCTTGCCTATGCCTAGTTTTGAATTGAGGGCCGCCTTTACTCTGCACTCCTCTTGTGGTTATCCTGTGGGCCAGTGATCTTAACCTTCAGAGTCTATGCTCCCAAGGTGGCATTTTCAAAGTATATGTACCTTACCTCCTTCTTTGGGATTCTGAAACATTTCCACAGGCGTGTGCAGGTCCCTGGTTGAGAATCACTGTATGTAAAGAGAGCTTGTAGTGATAGAAGTGTATGGGATCATGTGAATAATTTGAAGGCACAAGCAAAAATGGTTGTGATTTCCTGATTGGCAATGAGAAATGCAATTTGAATAGATGAACCAGAAAGTATTTCTATTGTAAAGAGAGAAAGCAAGGCATGGGTTGCTAGATAGGCATTTCATGTCTAGTATAAGAAAGTGACCGCTCTAACATGTACCACACTGGGCCTCATTGGGGCATGGGACCAGAACCACAACACAAGAGTCAAAGAATGAGGGTAATCAGGACAGTACAAAAAAAAAAAGGATCATGCCCAGTAGCAGGGTGGATGTCTTCATCAGCATCATAGTGCAATGGAGCCAACTCTTAAGGAAGATGAAAACCAATTGAAACCACCTTATTTAAAAGTAGATATCAGGTTCCTACTATGTGTGTATAAGTCACTGAGTTAGGCATTGAGGCCACAGAGAATAAAGT